>NC_056735.1:1838897419-1838912419 GCF_019279795.1 Protopterus annectens
GTTCTGCTCAAATAATAACGTAACTGCCTGTGTATATCCAAAGAATGCAAGATTTTTTCCCCCTTATTTTGGGGATCAGCATAAAAGGT
Source organism: Protopterus annectens (assembly GCF_019279795.1). Classification (NCBI taxonomy): domain Eukaryota; kingdom Metazoa; phylum Chordata; order Ceratodontiformes; family Protopteridae; genus Protopterus; species Protopterus annectens. Next base: position 1,838,897,509 of record NC_056735.1, read on the forward strand.
AGGCAAATGGATAGACTGGTTCAAGGCCACATTAGAAATCACTTTTGGCATGAAAGTAGGGTTAGTACGCAAAGAAACTCTATCCTTATGGAATATTAGAAAGGGTTCAACTGCCATGAGAGCCTGCAATTCAGATACCCTTCTGGCAGAAGTAATGGCCAACAAAAAGACAGTCTTCCAAGACAAAAATTTCAATTTAGATGTAGCTGCAGGTTCAAAAGGAGGCAAAGTAAGCTTCTCCAACACAAAATTGAGATCCCAGGAAGGAGTAGGAGCTCTACGTGGGGGTCTTATATTTTTTGCCCCTCTAAGAAATTGCTTAAACAAAGGGTGAGAAAATAAAGGAGGGTCACAATCATAGTGAGCAGAAATGGCTGCAGCATGAACCTTCACAGAGGAAAACGACAAACCCTTGTCTAGTAATTCAGTAAGGTACTGCAGTGTAAAACTCAAATTAGGTACAGAGACATCAAAATCCTTTGTTGTGCTCCAAAGAAAAAATCTTTTCCATTTATCAGCATAAATTTTTCTAGTGCTAGGCTGCCTAGCTTCCAAAATGACATCTAAAACCTGTTGGGGAAGCTGAGAACCCACAGGCTCTAAAACAGAACACGCCAGGCCGTTAGATGCAGGGACTGCACCCTGACATTGAGCAAATGACTGCTTGACTGGGACAACAAGTGAGGAAGCTGTGGCAAAGGCCAAGGAGGCTCCTGAATTAAACTCCTCAGCAGAGGATACCAGTGCTGTCGTGGCCAATCTGGTGCTATTAAAATCATGCAAGGCTTGTCCCGCCTGACTTTCAAGAGTACCTTGGTAAGGAGAGGCAGAGGAGGAAAAGCATAGACGTGAAGGTTGTTCCAACTGAAAGATAGAGCATCCACTTTCCAAGCTTTTGGGTGAAACATCTTTGTGCAAAATTTTGGTAGTTGGAAATTTAGAGGAGAAGCGAACAGATCTATGTCTGGTGTTCCCCAAGCCACTGTCAACTGTTGAAATACCTGAGGATCCAATTTCCACTCGTGAGGATCCACAATTTGTCTGCTCAATACATCTGCTAGGGAGTTCTGTGCTCCTGGCAGAAACCGTGCTTGAAGAGTGATGTGCAACCCCAGAGCAGTCTCCCACAATATCATAGCTTGACTGCAAAGAGGGTAAGAATGGGTCCCCCCCTGCTTGTTGATGTACCACATGACTGTAGTGTTGTCTGTTTGAATCAACACCTGTCCTGGTTGAAGTAGGCCCTTGAAAGCCATCAGGGCAAACTGGACTGCTAACATCTCCTTCATGTTGATATGCAAATGCTGTAATTTGGGAGGCCACGTGTCTTGAATCCATTTCCCATTGAAGTGTGCTCCCCAAGCCAGGTCTGAGGCATCCGTCGTTAAGATCTGACTCGCCTCTGGTCGGGTCACAGAGAGTCCCTTGTTTAGGTGACATTCCTGTGCCCACCACAAGAATTCCTTCTGGATGCACGGTATTATCGGAATGACAGTGTCCAAATCGTGGCAGTGTTGAGTCCATACACTTTTGAGATACCATTGTAGCTTCCTCATATGCAGTTTGGCATTGGGAAGTACCAGAATGCAAGATGCCATGAACCCCAAGGCTTGAAGGACTGTCCTTGCAGTCAGCCTGGACAGTACTGATAATTGCTTGAAGTATAGGTGAAGAGTTCTTTGTTTGTCTGGGGTCAGAAAAGCCATCTGAGAGGCTGTATTCAGTCTCACACCCAGAAAGCACATGTCCTGAGAGGGTACTAGACTGGACTTTGTTTCGTTCACAGAATACCCTAGGCACCTTAAAACTGCCATCACATACTGTAGCTGTTGAAGTAACTTGTCTTTGTCTTGAGCAAGAATCAGGCAATCGTCCAGATAAGGATAAATTTGTATTCCCCTCAGTCTTAAGAAAGCTATTACAGGAGCCAGAACCTTTGTGAACACCCTGGGCGCAGTAGATAAACCAAAGGGCAATGCAGAGAACTGATAATGAGAAGTACCAGCCCGAAAACGCAGGAATCTGCTGCAGCTGGGCCTGATAGGAATGTGAAGATAGGCCTCTTTGAGATACATCCAGTGATCTTTGCCTAGCAGAGGCAGAAGTTGCTGTAAAGTTAACATCTTGAACTTTGGAATGTCTAGGTATGTATTGAGAATGGACAAATCCAGAATTGGCCTCCAAGTGTTTCCTTTCTTTGGCACTAGGAATAGACTAGAATAAAACCCTAGGCCTTCTTCTGACGAAGGTACCACCTGGATTGCCCCCATCTGTAAAAGCAAAGAAATTTGTTCCTGAGCCTCCAGCCTTTGCTGAGGAGGTACATCTGGCATGCCTTTGAAAGGGGGGAAAGTGTGAAAATAAAACTTGTAGCCTTGATTTATTATGTCCAACACCCATTTGTCCTGGGTGACCAAATGCCAATTTTGTTTGAAAAATGCCAACTTTCCTCCTAGAGGAGCTGCCAGAAGAGTAGGATCTGGCAGCTGAAGATACAGGTCATTGGGTCTGTTTACGAAAAGGCTGACCCCTGCCCTCGCCAGAAGATTGTGCAGGAGAACTCCAAGTCCTAGGTCTGAAGGAACCCTGAGCGTGAGCCCTGCCCCTACCACGTCTAGATCTGCCCTTAGACTGAAAATCCGAAGCAGGGAAAGACCATCCTCTTGCAGGCCAATTCCTGCTAAACTTAGGGGGCTGCACTTGCAAAAATTCCTTAACTGTCTGCATAGACTTAGCTTTGTCCTCCATCTTTTTCAAAACTGACTCCACAGGGGAACCAAAAAGAACTTCAGATTGAAGGGGAGCATCCAAAATTCGAGCTTTAACATGCTCTGACAAATTTTGATCCTTAAACCAGGCATGTCTACGAATAACTGAACCAGTAGCAGCCACCCTGGAAGAAGCCTGAAGGGCATTGAAGCCACACTGCAAGGAATGTTTACCAACTTGATCTGAAGCATGAACCAAGTCCTGCAATTCCTTACACTCTATACCCTCAGCTAAAGCATCTACCTTAGCTTTCAATTGACCTAACAGAAAGTTCTGATACTTCAGCATATGGAATTGGCAATTTAAAGCCCTCATAGCTAACGTAGAAGAGGTGTACACTTTTTTACCCCACCTATCCAACGCTCTAGAATCTTTATCCAAAGGAACTGGATTCTTAACCACAGAAGCCCTGACACCCTTAGGCCCTTGAATAATAGTTTCCGGGTCAGCTCAGCTCTAGGGCTCTTATACAAATATTTATGTGCCTCTGGAACTCTGTAATACCTGTCTGGCTTGACAGGGGCAGGGGGTAAAGAATCAGGATTAAGGGAAGCTTCAGAAAAAACATCCTGCACAACATCTAAAACAGGGGGAATAGCCAAAGCTCTATGCTGTGGCAAAAACAAAAATTCTCTAAGCCTCTTACGAGAATCTGAAAAATCCTGACCTTCCCACTTGAAATGCTCCCTCATGGAATGCAAGGTTTCCGAAAAGGAAAAATCTTCTGGAGGTGAAGCAGAAGGACAGGAATCCTCTGTATCTGAATCAGAATAGGGAGGAAAATCCTGAATATCCTCAGCTGAGGACTCAGAGTAATCTGAGGAATGCTCCATTCCCTCTAAATCTGTCTCCACCCTAGGCCTCTTCTCTGGAGGGGGCATAGAACCCCTGATCAAAGTAATCAAATCTTCTGCCATTTTCAAGATATGTTTTTTAGGAACAGAGCCAGAAGAACCAGGGCTGTGGCCCGTACCAGAAACACCAGGTCTAGCCTTAGCAGGGCCTTTAGTGACTTAAGTAGAAGGCCTAATAACCTTTTGTAAGGATGGAACCACAGAAACTTGAGAAGCACCCTCGGCCTGATCTAACTCCTGAGAGGCCAACTCCTGTAAAAGTAAAGGTTCCCCCTGGGATTCAGCCGAGACCTCGGCTGGATCCACAGATTCAACCGTAGATTCCATAGAACCGGCGTCCGCAACGGACAACTCATCCGGTTCAGACCTTAAAGATTTATCTTTTCGCTTTTTAGCGGTAGCGGGCGGAGGATCCGAAGGCATGTTGTAGTTACACCGCTTACCGAAAACAAGCCTAGCACAGTCTAATCTGCGTTTAATGGTGCGCTTATTAAATTTAGCGCAAAAGCGACGCCCGACTACGTCATGCTCAGGCCCTAAGCAAGGAATACAGAGAGAATGATAGTCCCTATGAGGTATCTGTTTCCCACAAGAAATACAATTATTAACTTTTTCTGACATCCGGATTAACTGAGGCAAGAAAAGACAAAAATTTTCCCCAACGGGGTACTTAGCCCAACTTGGTCTTCGGTCTGAAACTCGAAAACTGAAAATTTCAGAACGCCGAACGGCACTTGCAAACGCTGCTTCTGCTTCGGACCACGCGGCAAGAAAGACTGAGGATATGGCGTCGGTCATGCGCTTAAGTACTACTACATACTGACGTCAGCTCCGGGCACCCATGACCAACGCCAGCCTAACTCTTTGGTATTCGGGCCGACCGAGGACAGCGGACTACCCACAGGTTATGACTGCAGCAATGTGAGACGAAGAACATCACAATGACTCCTGTCTCCATAACATGAAGAATGATGACAGGTTTGGAACCTGGTTGCGATAATACGCAAGTACCAAATTTTCTTGTGGTCAGATGAAACCCCAAGACTGCATGAACAAAACTGATCTAGCATTATGTATCTAGGCTGTACAATTTCTAAGACATGAAAGTTAGTTTGTGAAACTTTAGAGAAAAATGTCATTCTAAGTTTGTGTGCATTATATTACATTAGATTAGGGATATAAAAGCTGTGAATATACTGTTACTGTAAAGACAACTTTTTGCTGACAACATTGTTTTTACCTTTTTAACAGCATTTATGTTTCACAACATATTTATATTTGTATGACTTATGCTTCTTAAGTTGAATTAAGTAAATACTCTGGAAGGTAAGGAAATGTGTAGACTAATGGTGTGACATTCCACATCTCAGAGATGTGAATGAGTTAAGGAATCGCCAAAAGAGAGGTCATCCAAGAGAAGGTTGGGGGGAGGTGTTGTGTCTTTCGGCTTTTCCCGGTTAGGGGTCGCCACAGCGGAACTCCAGTCCGCTAATGATTGGCAGTAGATTTTTACGTGCCGAGTTGCCGGCCCTGATGCACAACCTTCAATGAAGGTGCGCCCATTCAAGCATGACTCCACACAGAAGATGCTTTAGCTGAGAATCGAACAGGACAACGTCTTACTGTGAGGCGACAACGCTACTGACTCATAAAACAGTGGACTCAGTCTTCTGTAATCCCCAAAGAAGCCTAAGCCTGACATGGCAGTGAATTGTACAACTCCCATTACTTCCAGGGAAAGGTTCATGCAAATATTAGAAGGCAGCAGATGCATGCTGCATGGCAGGTGCCATGAAAATGTATGCAAGCCTGCATCTGCCAAAGGTGGCACATTAAAGAAAGAGGACTGCACTGAGGCTCAAGTTGCCAAAAGGCTACATTCTGATAAGGGTTTGGATCACCAGGTATCACACATTTTTGTGATATCTATGTTGTGAGCTGTAAAACCTGAAAAAGGAGCAACCAGGTTCAGTATCCCTAAATGGCCTAGATGGAAGTCCTAGGAGATGAGACCTCTGCCTTAGTGTTATCTGATCCTCAAAAGGCCAGTCACACAGATTACTCTGGCTGACTTCAAGCTCTAATAGATAAAATTAGGTCTGAGTGATTTCAAATGAGCCCTCCAAGATGGAAGTCAGATGTGCACCTCTTGCAGGCTTTTCATCTTCTTCTGGTGTAGAACTGCATTCTTACATGCAGCACAAAAGAACATACACTGGCCCAGCGCTTCCTGGAATTCATCAGTTCCAATGCCCTGGACAAGCTCACTCTGACCCCCACTAGAGGGAGCAGCATCTTTGACCTGGTTATTACTAACATGGGCAACCGTTGCTCTACACCAACAGTCAATCCCTCCCCGGTCAGATCTGACCATAAACTAATCACCATGGAAATCTACATCTCATCACAGCCCCCACAAAGGTAACCATCTTGAAAAACTTCCCAAAGCTGACTTTGGACTCCTATAAACAGAGGTAGCTAACTTCACAGCATTCATGCCAATAGAAAATAGCTGCATGACTGCCCAATCATATACCAATGCACTGTTCGAACATCTACAAAATGCATGAAACTAGCCATACTCAACAGAACCAAGACGCTCTCCTCCAAAAAATGTAAGCCAATCTGGTGGTCCCCTGCCATTAATAAACTCTACAACAGAAGGAAGAAACTTCTGCAGAAAAAGGTGTCTACAACAGAAGGAAGAAACTGTTGCAGAAAAAGATAAAGTCCCAAGACTGGAAAAACTCCCTTATCAGCCTCAACAAAAAGTTGAGATCCCTCATCAAATCCTCTAAAGCCAGCTATGAAGCCAAAATTGCGGCAGACACTAAAAACACCTGTATTACTGCAGCACAGGTTAAAGCTGCATTGTCCAAGGCCAAGAATACAGCTTCCATGGGACCCGAAAATATCCCTGGCTGTGGTCTATAAGAACTACAAAGCGAACTGGCACCATATCTGTGTGCACTGTTCAGTCACAGCCTCACCTCAGGCTTTGTCCCTACCGAATGGCACACTGCTACAGTCAACCCTCTCCATAAAGGGGTAGCGACTACAGACCCTGGGAATTATCGCCCCATTAGCCTGACGAGCCTGATAATTTAAAGCTATAGAACGCATCATCATGGACCTGATTAACAAATATATAGGAAATCTCCAAACTCTAGACCCCACACAGTTTGGCTTTGTGAAAGGGACATCATGCCTGCTCAATCTGGTTGACTTCTTTGAGTAAGTCACCAGGGCTGTGGATGAAGGTAAGGCAGTGCATACAGCCTACCTCAATCTGGCCAAGGCCTTTGATACCATTCCTCACTGGGGAATTAATGATAACCTCACCAAACTAGGTATCAACCCATATATCACTAGGTGGGTTGCAAACTGACTCACAGATAGAATACACAGTGTGAAAGTAGCGGACTCCAAGTCAGACTGCCAACCAGTCACGAGTGGAGTCCCACAGGGACTGGTCCTAGGTCCGCTCCTGTTTAGCATCTACTTCTCAGAACTCCAGGCCAACACAACGGGATTCTGGCTGACCAAGTTCGCAGATGGCTGCAAGCTGGGAACTATTATTAACTCCTCAAGTGATGCAGACATCCTACAGAAAGGCCTCACTGAGACCAATAACTGGTGGTGAAACCATGGCCTTAAACTTAATGCCAAAAAATGCATCATCATCCCCTTTGGCAAAAACTCAGTTCCCACTAATTACCACATCAATGGGTGTCCACTGAAGGTGTTCTAAGAGATCTGGGGACGCAGGTTGACAGCAACCTCTCCTTCGACCACCACATTGCCACTGTGGTCAGAAAGTCCTTCTATGTGGCACATCTCATTACCAAGGGTTTTGCATCCAGGAAGAAAGAGGCCATTGTCTCTCTCTCTCTCTCTCTCTCTCTACTCTTCCATCATTAGATCAGTCATCGAGTATAATGCCCCATATGGCATGTACCTCACTAGATATCTGCAACAGCTGGAGAGGCCACAGAAGTACCTCACGAAGAGGATCATAGGCATTAAACACATGTCTTACACAGACTCAAAAGACTCCAGCTATTCTCCGTCTCATATCGCCTACTTAGAGGTGATCTCTGCGTGACTTACAAAGCCGTGTCTGACCAGCTCTGTTACAAATGCTACATCTAAAGAAATCCCAATCTCTCCACACCAACACACTCCAGTGACCTAAACCTCATTACCACAATCAACAGAACATGCTGGAGGGATAGGTTCCTCACCCAGAGACTGCCCATGCTCTGGAACAGACTTCCCATACATGTTAAGCAGAGCACCTCGCTGACCCTCTTCAAGAGAGATCATGATGAGCGGATGGGTAATAGAAAGTTCACCCCCGGGATCATTCCAGTGGCTCTACTTAATAGAGGCACCAGGAACTAATGTTGGGTGGCACGATGCCATGGCACTTTTATGGGCTAGGCTTGAAAAGGCTCCAGGGCCATTAGCCTAGTACACACCTATAAATCTATTATCTGCAAAGTCCAGAAGGTTGCTTTAGGAACTGACTCACGTCCAGAGGGTTAGGGATACACTGGTTCTCTAAGTTTAGTCACTGTGGTGATGCTCAAAATGATGCATGGTGAAATTTGATGGAGTCTCTCTCTCTCTAGTCTCCGAACAGGAGCTCTCAACTGCATCCATCTTTCCAGTTCAAAATAGGTCAAATGTTTCTGTTTCTGTCTCTAGTCAGGTGGCAGGGTTGACACAGTGACACTTGTGGCAGTGAATAACAATGTACTCTTTCCTACAACAATACAGGCAATGCTGGTGCACATCTTGGCATATATGTCCCCAACTGATGAGACTAGGGGATATATATATATATATATATATATATATATATATATATATATATATATATATAGATATATATATATATAAATATAAATATATATATATATATATATATATATATATAAAAATATATGAGGGCGGCCATGGTGGTGCAGCAGTTAGCACTGCCACCTCACAGCAACAGGTTCTCTGGTTCGTTTCTCGGCTGGGGTGCCTTCTGTGTGGAGTCTGTATGCCCTCCCTGTGGTTGCGTGGGTTTTCTCCAGGTGCTCCGGTTTCCACCCACATCCCAAAGACATGCAGTAGGTGAATTGGTTACACTAAATTGGCCCTAAGTGTGAGTGTGTGCCTTCTGTGGAAGGTTGGGTGCCGGGCTGGCAACTCAACACCGTAAAACTCCACTGCCAATCATGAGCGGACAGATGATCCGCTGTGGCGACCCCTAACCGGGAAAAGCCGAAAGAAAAAGTATATATATATATATATATATATATATATATATATATATATATATATATATATATATATAAACACACACGCACATGTGTGCGTGTCTCTGTGTGTGGACGCGTGTGTATATATCTATATATCCATATATATATATCTATATATATATATATATATATATAGAAATATATAGAAATATATATATATATATATATATATATATATATACACACACACACATATATATATATATATATATATATATATACACATATATATATAAATATATATATATATATATATATATATATATATATATATATATATATATACACACACACACACACACACACACACACACACACACACACACAGGATATAAAAAGTGTACACACCCCTGTTAAAATGCCAGGTTTTTGTGATATAAAAAAATGAGACCACAATAAATCATTTAAAAACTTTTCCCACCTTTAATGTGAACTAACCTGTACAATTCAATTGAAAAAAATATAAAAAAACGTACAATACGCTGGCTGCATAAGTGTGCACACCCTTAAACTAATACTTTGTTGGAGCATCTTTTGATTTAATTACAGCATTCAGTCTTCTTGAGTACACACCTGCCATCAATTAAAAAGACTGATTAATCCCAAATAAAGTTTAGCTGTCATAGTAGGATTTTCCTGACATTTACTCAGTTGCCTGCTACAGCAAAAGCCATGGTTTGCAGACAGCTTATAAAGCATCAAAGGGATTTCATTGTTGAAGGGTATCAGCTAGAAGAAGCCTACAAAAACATTTCCACAGCATTGGATATGCCATGGAACACAGTGAAGACAGTCAATAAAAAGTGGAGAAAATATGGGACAACAGTGCCATTGTAAAGAACTGGATGTCCCTCCAAAATTGATGAAAAGACAAGATGAAAACTGGTCAGAGAGGCTGCCAAGAGACCTACAGCAACAGTGAAGGAGCTGCAAGAATATCTGGCAAGTACTGGTTGTGTACTACATGTGACAACAATCTCCTGTATTCCCCAATATGTCTGGACTATGGGGTAGGGTTTCAAGATGGAAGCCTTTATTTATTATCATAGAAAAACATTCATGCCCGGCTAAAATTTGCAAAATAGAGCAAGCCTCCCAAAAGCACGTGGGAAAATGTTACAGTCTGATGAAACCAAGGTTGAACTTTTTGGCCACAATTCCAAAAGTTACGTTTGGCGCAAAAAAAAAAAAAAAGGTTCCGTCCTTGGAACCAAGTTGGCCTTATACCAAGCTCGCGCCAACCAAAAACTCTCAAGCTAAGTTTTTACCCATAGTGCCCTTCTCCCAGTTACCTCAGATCAAGTTTGACTATGATAAGAAAAGCAGAGGCTATTTCTGAGCAATTTCCCTAGAGTGATATTTGGATCCAGACAATCCCCAGGAGCCTCTAGGAGGGGGAAGGAGGGTGGGACGTAATGAATGAAGATGGACAACACAGATGGAACGTTATGGTAAGACATAACTTCTTTATCTGATGTTGTTAATCTTCATTCATTCCTTACTGATGGGACAGAGTCCCTAGCTACCTTATACGTCTTGGGTGGCCTTTATGGAAGAATATTCCTGAGCACCATCGAACCAAAGGAAGCTCTTCCCCTGGAGACCAGAATCAATTTATAATGGGTGATAAAGGTATGAGGAGTAGCCCATGTTGCAGCTGCACAGATACTGTCCATGAATGAACTTGAATGGAAAGCTATTGAAGTTGCCACAGATCTGGTGGAATGTGCTTTGATTTTGTCTTGTACAGGGGTTTTCGAACGTTGATACACCAGGAATATATAGTCTCTTAGCCATTTGGATACACCAGGAGTATAGTCTCTTAGCCATTTATAGAATTTCTATAGAAACAGCTTTCCCCAATTTTGGGCCTGAAAAGGATATAAACAATTGGTCTGATTTGCAGATTTCCTTTGTTCTGTCAAGACAAAATCTCAACTGCCTATGTACATCTAACAGGTGAAGGCAATATTCTACTTTAAGAAATTAAGGAAGAAAAATAGTAGGTCAATAGACTGGTTTACTGTGAAATCTGAAACAACTTTGGGTAGAAAGGAGGAATTTGTCTGAAGTGATACGCTGTCCTTATGAAAAATTATATAAGGATGTTTAATACATAGGGCCTGAAGCTCGGACATATGTCTATTTCTAGTGGCCATTACCTCAGCTAAAGACTTCCAGGATATGAACTTGATATCGCAGGTAGCAGCAGGTTCAAAAGGGGGTTGCGTTAAAGCTTGAAGAACTAATGTGAGACTCCATGGTTCGGTGGGTTCCTTAATGGGTGGTCTAATATGAGATATCCCTTTTCGGAAAGTCTTGCAGAGATGATGGGAAATGAAAGAGGAGTCCTTGAAACCATTATGAAAATTGGAGATGCAGTTAAGTGAACATGGATGGTTGATGCTGCAGCTCCTGCATTGAAAAAAATTGACAAATAATCCAGAACTGTATCAACTGTAGCTGAATAAAGATCAAGTTTTCTTTGCTCGGACTATATTAAGAATCTTTTCCATTTACTATGGTAAATATTCCTGGTGGATTGTTTATGCGAAGTACAATAATGTCACAGACGTGGAAGAAAGATTGTTCTGCCTGGCAATTACTGGACGTGGAGAAACCAAGCCATCAGCTTGAGACTCTTGGGGGGGTGAGAGATCATATCTGAAGTTGGATGCAGGATCCATGGTTTGTCTAGCAGGTGAGGCCAAAGAAAGGGGAACCATACCTGAAGGAGCCAATAGGGTGCAATGAGGATCACTTTGCTTTTCAACTGGAGGGCTTTCTTCAGAAATTTTGGGATTAGGGGAAGAGGGGGGTAAGTGTATAGAAGTCCTGTTAGCCAATTGTGAATCAGGTCGTCCCCTAGGGAACTCCCCCTGTGGGGGGATCAGGGCAAAATAGTTGCTGCACTTGTGGTTTGTTGGGGAGGCGAAAAGATCTCAGCAAGGCTGGCCCCAACAGTTGAAGATCTTCGCCATTTTGGTTTGGTTGAGCGACCACTCGTGAGGCAGGAGGATACATCTGTTCAGTTTGCCCACAATCACGTTGGAATCCGCGGGAATGTGCATTGCGATCAGAAAGCGGTTGGAAGCAATCGCCCATTGCCACACTCTCATGGCCTCTCGACACAACGGGTAGGACTTGTTTCCCCCTTGTCTGTTGATATACCAGACAACTGCCATGTTGTCTGATTGAATGGCAATTGTTCCAGATGGAAGGACAGAGCGAAATGCCTGCAATGCTAGAAGCACTATCTTCAGTTCTAGTACACTGATATGCAGACTGGCCTCTAAGGACAACCATGTGCCTTGGACCGTCATTCCCTGAAAATGCCTCCCTCCCAACCCTATCAGGGAAGCGTCTGTAGTCACAGTGGCCTTGGGCTGAGGAGGGGAAAAAGGTAGTCTCCAAAGATTTGCATCCGGCTTCATCCACCACAAAAGGTCTTTTTTGCACCTGTCTGTTAACTGTGTTTGATAAGATAATGGATGATGACTCGGGTAATACTGAGACAAAAGAAGCCACTGAAGGAGTCTCACAAGTGGAACAATGGTGATTGCCGCAGCCATTGAACCTAGAAGTTGAAGGACCTCTTGAGCCGAGGCCACATCCTGACAGAGTATCACTCTGAGATGAGCCCTTAGTCTTTGAATCTGTGATCCGGAAGAGACACTTGGCAAGATTGGGTACTGAAAACTGCTCCTATGGAATATAAGCTCGAGTAGGAGTCAGGTTGCTTTTCTCCCGATTTATAGAGATTCCCAAGATTTCTGCCAATGTCAGGGTATAGTTCATGTCTTTTTCCAGGAGACGCTTGGTAGGGGTGGTGAGGAGCCAATCGTCTAAGTATGGTAACACTTGGAATCCTTGTATTTTCCAGTGAGCTGTAACCACTGCTATACATTTTGTGAACACTCTGGGGGCTGTAGAGAGTCCAAAGTGCAGAACCCAGAATTTTTAATGATTGGCTCCTAGCCAGAAGTGAAGGAACTTTCTGGAGTGCTTGTCCATTTTTATGTGGCAATACGCATCCTGAAGGTCCACTGAGCACAACCAATCGTCCTTTTCCAAGAATGGAAGAATGGACTGCACCCTAACCATCTGGAATTTTGTTTGGGTGACAAACTTGTTCAGAATGCTTAGATCCAAAAGTGGCCTCCAGTTCCCTGTCTTTTTTGGCACTAAAAAGAATCTTGAGTAGAATCTGGATCTTATTTGGTCTGGTGGAACTGTTTGGATGACTTTTCTGACACAGCTTTTTTTTTTATCTCTATGGCTGCTGATTCCCTTTGACTGGGTGGAATGTCAGGAATATGTTTTTGTGGATCTGGAAGGGAGTTCAATGGGATTTTGTAGCCTCTGGTGATTATCCTCTGCACCCAAGAATATGTAGTTATGCAATGCCAGGCCGTTTGGTGCAGGGAAAAACATCCCCAGGCTGCTTCCAGAGGAAAGCAATCAGTCTGCTCTTCAGGAGCGCTGATAGGGCTGTCCGGAGTGGGAATCTCTGGACCCCTGATTGCGCGATCCTCCTCTGCCTCTGTAAGGCTGTCTTCCATTAGAGTTACCCCCTCTGCCACTGGGGGAGAACTCGCTGTGTGTGTCACGAAAAGGACCCAGAGACTTTCTGTACCACATTTTTCCACTCCGCTGGTTCCTGGAATAAAGACACTGGGAGGTGGAGAAACGTACACCAACTGCAGACAAGGTTCTTCTGACCTTCTCACACCTGGCTAACGTGTCCTTCACTTTTGGGCCGAATAGGGATGCTTCCACAGGAGCATTATGGAAGGAAGACTTAAAGGGATCTACAAAACCACAAAGGTGCATCCAGGCATGGCATCTCATGACTACGCCTGAACCTGTAGGTCTAGTCACCCCTTCGGTTGCATGGGATATTAATTACATGGACGAGTTAGATACAGATTCCAAGGTAGCTAGCTGCGAGGCAACTTTGTCGCGTAACTCGGGCACTTGTCCTGCTAAGGTTCCAGAGAGCTCAGAAACTAGATCTCTTTGGAGCCTAGTAAAATGTGCCAGATAGTTCAAGGACCTAATACCAAAGGTCAATGACGCAAACAGTCACTTCCCTAGTCGATCCACCACCCGGGACTCCGTGTTAGGTGGTGGACCATCTGGCTCTCTTCTGCGAGCTCCTTTCTTGTGGCAGCTGCCACCACCATAGCATCTACTGGAAGACCCTTAGACCAGTGTGGGTTCTTTTCCGGGGGTGATAAAATTTTATCTGGTCTCTTCGGGATCGGTTTCACAGTGTCAGGATTTTTCCAAGCCCTCTGCACCACGAGCTGTACCTGCTCGTCTGCAGGTGGGGTCACCCAAGAGGTAGAGGATCGAGCACGAAAAGCCTGCAGAAAGAAAGATTCCTCGGAGGAAGGGTTGGAAGGCTTCTGATCACCCCTCTGTTTTAAGATTGCAAGGATGTCTCCAAAGGAGACATTTTCAGGGAGTGACCGTGGGAACCCTTCCCCTTCATCGTGGTCCGTATCCTCTGCGAGAGACTCCTAGGGGGAGTCGACATGTTTCCTCTTGCACGATTTCTTCCAATATCCTTCTTTGGGGGAGGGCTTCTGTAGAGGACTTAGAAGAAAGGGCACCCTGCGATAGGCTCTTGTGCTCAATGTCCCATAACGGTGGACTGTGTCAGTTGCAGCTGAGAAGAAGAGTCAGTGGGTAGTCCAGCATCGACTGTTTGCCAGCATTGGCAAGTGCCCTCTCCATTGCCTGGAACCCAGGTCCACCTGAAGAGGGGTGGGAGCCCGGAACAGAGAACAACAACCTCAGAACTGGGGTCACACCCCGCTCCAGCGAACCAGTCCCCAGGGATGGAGTCTCAAGAGTAGTTGGTACTATGAGAACCCCTGGAACAGAGGATGGCGCCGCAGAAAAAAATCTGAACCTCTCCAGGGACCAGAGAAGTCACAGTCTAAGCACGATCTTGAGAAAGGCTAAAGG
>NC_056735.1:1838917419-1838979919 GCF_019279795.1 Protopterus annectens
TCACATCAGTCACCCTGCTGGACAGGGGACCAGGGAAGTAAAATTCCTGGGAAAAATAGCCAGAAAAATGTTATGGCTAGGCTTGTACAGGCCCTAGGGTCGATAGCCTAGTACCAACCTATGAACACTGGTAGCAACCAGTTTGCTACAGCTTACCACACACAAACCACTGAAATGCTGACATGTATTTCTGTATTGGCATTCAGAAATGTCAGTAGAGAAAAAAGAATGCAGAAAATGCATTTCTTGATCACGCCCTCAAACACAGTGCACCCAGGACAGCTGTTCCATCTGATCCACACTTGCTACGTTACTGATTACATTACCTGTTAATGGTCCCAGAAGATGAAAAATGTGGACACGTCTGAAGTAAGAATAGCAGCATCACTCAGGGTTGCAAGACCTTAAACCATATGCAGACATATTATTGTGTGTAAAGCCACACAAGTTAAGTCTTGTGTAAAATCTTCGTTTTTTTTCCTAAACAGCATGCTACAGTTATTAAACAAACACAAGCAGTATAATAACTTTCAGAATAACAGTAAACACAACCCTTAAAAATTCTGGACAGCCATTAAAAGAAATCTTGCATCCCGGCCATAAATTCAACCCTAACCCCCTCTGCCAATAACTCATCACTTGAGACCAATACAATTCAGCTGTTATTTCATAGACACTATTATCATCTGTAACCAAGCAATCCCCAACATCTAATCTTAACCCTGCCCAGCAGCCATGTACCGCCACATCCACTTTCACCTTCAAATCTGTACCCACATCCTATATAAAACTACTCAAACTTAAACCATACACATCAGCTAATGATCTTCCAAGGCTAGGACCTTAAAATATCAGCTGATAGCATTGCCTACCCTGTCTCAATCCTTATAAATAGGTCAATCCGGAAATCCCATGGTCCCTCTCTCTGGAAAAAGTCACACATTATCCCTCTGCACAAAGGAGGAAATGCAACAGACATTACTAACTTTATACCTACAGCAATCTTATCCCCTTCTCAAAAATACTTGAAAAATGTATTTTAAAAAAATTGCTAAATTATCTCCTGCAGGAAGAAAGTGCAGTCATATAAAATCTTACCTTAAAAGTAGATGTCATTCTCTTCACTGCTGCAATATTCTTTACATAAGGGATTTCTTGCTAAGGATAGCCTGACATCCATCCAGCATACCAAAGCCTTAGGTTGTAAAAGGGGTGCCGTACGTCACACTTATGCTCATCGCACCTGGCATAAGGCATAAAGATGATGTGAGGACTTACCATCCTCAGAACAGAAAAGCCCCAGGAGGAATGACAGTCTAAGGATAAAATAGGTAACATGTACATCCAGAAGGAGGAAAAGAAACAGGAAGAGGAGGGAGGGAGTGAATACTGCAACAGTGAAGAGAAGGACATCTACTGTTATGGCAAGATTTTACAGAACTGCACTATGTCCTTCTATGTCACTGTTGCAGTATTCTTTACAACAGGGAGAGTACAAAAGCTCAGGAAGAAAGTTGGGAAGTGGAAGGTCCCACAGAGCCCTCAAGAATGCCATGCAGGATAGCCCTGGCAAATCTGTCTCTAGCCCTAGAAACCACATCTAACTTACAGTGCTTTGTAAAGGTACACACAAAAGTCTAAGAAGCTTCCTCAAGAATAGAATTAGTATCCAAACCTTTGAGAAAAGCACCTTTAGAAGCCACAGCCCTGGTAGAATGGGCCATAACAGAAGAAGGAAGGCTTTTCCCATGAAAAGTATCAAAAAATGGTTTTAGATATCCAAGAAGAAATGGTTTACCTAGAAACAGCCAAACATGAAGACCTAGGATGAAAAGAAGCAAAAAGCTGATCAGATTTATGAATGGCTTTAGTTTTATCCAAATAATATCAGAGTTGTCTATGCAAATCCAAAGTGTGAATTACCTTCTCACTTGCAGACTGTGGGGAAGGGCAAAAAGTGGGTAAATCAATAGACTGATTAAGAGGCAACTCATTAACCACACTGGACATAAAAGAAGGATTACTGTGAAAAAGACACCCTGTCCCCATGAAAAAAAAGGGAGAAACAGCCATAGATGCCTGGCTGAGATAAGGGCCAAAAGAACACTACTCTTCCAAGAATAATGCTGTAAGGAAGTTGACGTTGCAGGCTCAAAAGAAGCCAGAGTCAATTTTTACAGGACAAAATTTAGGTACCAGGAAGGAGAAAAAGACTTCCTGGGAGGTCTAACATGAAGGACACCTTTAGGAAATTGTTTTACCTGAAATCTAGAAGCCAAAGGGGGAGTCAAAGGCAGAAATGGCAGACAGGTGGGCTTTAACTGAAGAGTATGCCAACCCAGCATCGAGTAATTCATACAAACAAGAGTGAACCAAAAGAACTTCCAGCAAAAGTGGATCAGATTCAGGTTGTGGGAAAGACACCAGAAAGAGATTATCTTCCATTTGGATAAATACATTTTTTGGTAGTGGGTTTTCTGGCCTCCTACAGAACCTGAAGCACGTCCTCAGAAAAAAGGTGCCCAAAAGGTATCAATTCCCTGTCATCCTATCTGTCAGCTGAAAAGTGGACAGGTGGAGATGGATGAGAGACCCCATGTCTTGTGCGAGTAGGTCCACCCAGTGAGGTAACTTGTGACAATTACCCTTGGCTAAATGCAGAAGAAAAGGGAGTCACTAATAAGATTTTGGAAGCATACGGTTTTATCTTGAACAGGACATTCAGTATGAGAGGAAGGGGAGGAAAGGCATAAAGAAACATCCCCTTCCACGAAAAAGAAAGGCCATCCACTTTCCATGCCAGAGGGCATGGGACTCTGGTGTAAAACAGTGGAAGCTGTCTGTTCAGAGGGGTGGCAAAAAGATCTGCTTGAGTACCACCCTACTGGTGGGCAATATCCAGAAACACATCTCTGTGAAGCATCCATTCGTTAGCTTGTGTTACTGACCTGCTCAGAGAGTCTGCCACAATGTTCTGTTCTGAAGGAATGTAAATCATCTGAAGAGTCACCTGATACTGGACAGCAACATCACAAACCTGAAGAGCTAGTCTGCACAAGAGATAAGACCTTGTCCCCCCTTGCTTGTTAATGTACCACATCACTGTGGTATTGTCTGTGAAAATGTTGAGGGGTCCTGGAAGGAACAAAGAATGGAAATCAGAAGAGCTCTCATCTCTGATACTGATGTGGTCCTTCTTTTGATGAAGAGACCAAAAGCTCTGCACTTTCAGAAGGCTGAACGCAGCTCCCCCCCCCCCCCATCTGACACATCTGTAAATAGTTCCTGAGTGGGAACAGGAGGTTGAA
This sequence comes from Protopterus annectens, assembly GCF_019279795.1. Lineage (NCBI taxonomy): Eukaryota > Metazoa > Chordata > Ceratodontiformes > Protopteridae > Protopterus > Protopterus annectens. The sequence continues at coordinate 1,838,920,728 of NC_056735.1, forward strand.
AAGGAAGCCCTGGGTTGAGGTACAACTGAATCCACCACTGAAGTCCCAGGCTGAGGCATGGGAGAAGAGAATTGGAAAATCTAAAGAATGAGAATGTTAAAGCCAGACTGATTTTATGAACCACTGGAGCTTTTTCATATGAAGCTTGGCCAGAGGAAGCATGGGAATGGTGGAAGCCATATTTCCCAAAGCCCTTAGAAAGTCCCTGGCTGTAATGGAGTCCAGAGGAAGAAGGAAGGGATTGAAAGAATACAATCACAGTTAAAGCCTAGGGAGGAGGCAAAGATGCCAGCATCGGAAAAGTATGGATCCTGCACCCAAGAAAAATATGATGCTGAGAAGGAGTTACTAATGATTTCTGGATATTCACTGTAAATCCTAGGCTTTACAGGAGACAAATAGCAAAGTGAAGATGCTAAAGTCAAGTCTCTTGAGAGGAAGCCTGAATGAAAGATCTGGATTCCCCTCAACCTGCAAAAAGCAATCACAGGAGCATGGCATTTGGTGAAGACCCTTGAGACAGTAGAGAGGCCAAAGGGTAAAGCAGAGAACTGAAAATGTAAGGAAACAACAGAGAACCATAAAATAGGGCTATGGAGATAGGAATCCTTAAGATCCAGGAGAAACTAGAATAGCCTGAGGAAGACGAGGAAACAAGGTTTGAAGGACAGCATCCAAAAGGAAGGAACCTTTGAAAAGGTGTTGAGCTGAGAGAGATCCCGGATGGGTCTCCAGTTGCTTTCTTTCCTGGGGACCAGAAACATCTTGGAGTAAAGCTCCCTTCCCCTTTTGAGGAGCTGGAACTTCTTTATTTGTTCCTCGAGACAAAAGGCCTTGAAGAACCTTTGGAAAAAAGGGCAGCTGTTCCTGAGGAGGCTGAGGAATGCTTCCAAACCATGTAATACCCCTGATGAATGATGGACAAAACACAAGAATCCTGAGTGGTCTTTAACCCAACTGGAAGGGACAGGAAAAGGTGAAGAGAAAGGAATGTGACTAAGAAGAGAGTGCCAAGGGTAGCCAGGCACCACCTGGCTTGTCTGGAAAAGGAAGCTTTTGAGCTGAAGGAGTTCGAGTAGATTTAGCAGGAGGAACCCATTTACCACCCTTTTTATCTTTGGGGGAGGGGGTGACCATCTGCGGACAAAGACAGGTTTATTAGGGTAATTATTTTGAAACTTGGGAACAGGTGAAACAAAACATGTTTCACATCCTGCAAAGCCTTACCCTTTTCCTGAAGGGACTTAAACAGCTCAGTAGCAACAGCACCAAAAAGATGTTTGTTATCCAGTATAGCATCCATCAGCTTAGACTTCATACCATCAGGCAACGGCTGAAGGCGAAGGCAGGAGTAGCTCCTCAACAAAGAGCCAAAAGCAGCAGCTCTAGACAAGGCATCAGCTGCATTACAGCTGCATTTAACAGAATGGTGAGCTACTTGAGAAGATGGCCCCAGTAGAGAAAGAGCTGAAGTCTTCCCCTCAGAATCAGGAAGATCTAAAATAACCTGACAGGCCTGAAAGAGAGAACAGCCAAAATATACCTGATCATGTGGGTTTGGTAATTTACAGCCTTAAAGGCCAAGGTAGCAGAAGTATACACTTTCTTACCCAACCTCTCCATAGTTCTGCTGTCCTTGTCAGAGATGAGCAGCTTTATAAAAGGCAAAAGCTTAGATGGCTTATCAGAAGCAACAGAAATAACAGCAGAAGGGCACTTGTAAAGGAATTTGCAATCCTCATGCACCTTATAAAACCTATCAGTTTTTTTTAGGAGTAGAGGGTTGCCAGTCAGGAGCCCGACAAGCTGCAGAAAAGGTGTCTAAACAAGGTAGCAAGAACCGGAGGTACGGCAGGGGGCCTGAAGACTCCACTTGAAGGAGTTCATAACAGCTTTTCTGGACATCAGAGACCCGAGTACAATCCCACTTAAACTCCATGATATGGGAAATTTTATCACCAAAGGAAACCTCCTCAAAAGGAAAATCAGGACTAGTAGATTCCTCTTCCTCAGAACCAGAGTCCAAGGGAGAGGGAATCTGGGAAGACTAGGTTAAGGATTCTTCATCAGAATCCACATCCTCAGACGAAACCTGCTCCCTAGCCCTCTTAAGAGGAGTAGAAGACCAATGGGAAGCAGGAACAGAGACCCCCTGAGGAGGTTTCAAAGCCATAAGGGCATTAAATGGACCCTGTGTTAAATCTTGCCATTCATGTGAGGATCTTTGGTAGCAAAAGAAAGGTGCTTAGTTTTCTGCTTATTTTTCAAGGGGATGTCAGCTCTAAAGATCTTAGCTGGCTCAAACACCTGATGCCACTATAAGGGTGAGGAACACCTCTAGGCCCTTCGGAAATAATCAGCCGCTGTCCACCCCTGAACATCTGCAGAGCCTCAAGAGGACATGTGAGAAGCCAGATCCATGAAAGCCTCCAAAACGGTCACAGTAGAGGAATCTGACTGAAAAAATGGGCAGTCCCTCTGGGCTTTCACTAGCCTCGAGAGAGACGTCCGGTGAAGGTTGTACAGACAAAGAATCCGACCAAGCTTTCTTGGCATTCTTCTTCAAGGATGGCTGACACTCAGGCCGGGACAATTCCTCCATAGTATCTTTAATTTAAGATGTTGATTATCTAAGTAAATGGCTAAAGAAGAGAAATGACTATACAAGGCCTTTGGAACAAATGCCTGACAAATGGGACAAGATGCACAGTTGTGAGAAGCAGCTAAGCAAAACAAACACTGCTCGTAATAGTCCTTATGGTGACTCAGTCTCCCACAATGGTATTTCCCCTTTATGGATGACATGAAACCAACATCCACAAAATAAAAGGAAATAAGAAAAAAACCCAATGGAGCATCTATCTGAAAAAAGGCTTGGTAACCAGCAGACGAACAAGCCTTCAAATTGACAACAGAAGATTTTTTTTGACTGGCAGCAATGAATTTTGAGGATGGTATATTCGTAAATCACATTTATGCCCTACACTGGGTGTGATGTATGGCATCCCTTTTACAATCTAAGGCTTAGGTATGTTGGCCAGATGTCAGGCTGCCCTTGGCATGGAATCCTTATTGTAAAGAAAACTGCAACAATGATATAAAAGGATATCTCATTCTCCCGCACATCATGGTTTCTGTCCTACCCATAGTACTAACATTGCACTTCTAACCTATACAGAAACTGCCAATAAAGCTAGATATATTGGCAAACTAGTCTCCTCCTTATTTTGAGACTTGTCTAAAGCCTTCGACACAGTTTGTCCTGGCAAACTTCTACTTCAAATGTTCTCAAGAGGTCTAAGCCCACCCTTCTATGTCTCACAAGCTACCTATCCAATAGGTATCATTCAGTAAAAATGGCACTCTGTCATTTGACATAACTCCCAGTCACCATCAGTGTACCACAAGGCTTTATCCTTGGTCCTGTCCTCTTTAACATTCACAGCAATACCTTCCACAAATCCACATAACAGGCTTCCCTAATACAGTATGCAGACGACCCCATGCTCATTTGCACATATGACAACACGGCATACCTCCAAAAAATTATTCATGTAGTTCTAACATCAATGAAACATGGCTTTGTAATTCACAACTAAAACTCAATCCTAAAAAAATACTACTACTTTTCCCCCTAACCCCTCTCCCATGAAAAAACAAAATTTAAAGTCTTCTCTCTCGAAAATATAACCACTCAAGTCACTTCTCATAGCAAATTATTGATGATAGTGGATGACAATCATACATTATTCAACCTGCATATACAAAATTGCATAAGAGAAACTTTAAAGAGCCAAAAACTCTCTCACTTACACAACTAAAGCTACACTTGCCATTACTTATCTCCTCCCCAAACTTCTTTATGGTGCTCACATCCTTCCTGACCTTAACTTATTACAGCAGAGTGAGCCTCATGGCATTTATGCAGTTATCTCCTACTGACGCCTCTAAGAGTCAACTATCGTTTGTTCATATCTGCATTAATAATTTGAAAAACCATGTTACATACAAGGTATCAGAAGATTTCATCTTAAAGCATACATGATGGCAAACACAACTGGATTGATATTTGAGCTCTGTCTAACTCAGCTAAAGAGATACTGATTATTTGTTTACTGTTTATTTGCATTGTAATCATTTTTATATTTCTCTAAATAGAACAACATTCAAGCAGCAGATAACTGCATAGCCACATAGGAAAGCTCACAGCTACATGAATAAAATCCTTCTGGCAGTATGTGCCTGGGTTGAGTAGTTACCGACATCATAAGCTATTTATACTACAACACAAAATTAATACTAACTGCCTTTATTTTGGCTTATAAAATCCAGTTTAAAGCATCAAATGCCACTGATATCAAGATTCATTTATCCTGAATAGTTTGCCATTTACAGTTTTCTGGTAACACTTATGGTTCCAGACTTATGAATATTGGTTTGAAATATAAGGTGATAACTTCATTTTTTAAAGGCTCAAGCCATACCTACTGGGAAGTAAAAGTACACACTCAAATCAACATTGCTGTATTGGAGGGAATCAGTTAAGGCATCAAAAAAAAACAAAACCTGAACAATGTTATAACAATGTTGCTAAATTTACAGCAAATATCCCTTTCGGAACCCACCACTGTAGAACACTAAAAAGCCTAAATTGGTTATATACAAGGTTTCTTACCACCTATAAAATTATCCAGAATCTAAACATTCTACACAGCTATGTTCCCAGTCAGTCATTACGATCCAATGATAAAAACCTCCTGTCTGTCCACAAACCTATCAAATCTGCTGGGCATTGTCTGTACTCGTACCATGTTGCTAAGCCTGGAACTCCTTATCTGAATCCATCAGGTCAATACCCTCCCTCCAATCCTTCAAAAAACATTCTGAAAGCCTTCCTAGCCAAAAGTTGGTGCTGTTCATGCTCAACACCAGGGAAAAAGTATATTCCTAAATGTGAGCAAATGCCTATTCATACCTTACATCTCCTTACTCTACCTTCTTCACTCATGTTCTTACTTCTGTCACTTTCTCTCCTCTGGCTTTCTCTCTAGATATGCCATAAGCCTGTTTTTCTCTCACTTTGCATTGCAATTCTGTTTGTATTATACTAACTCACATTTAGCTTTTCTATAAACTGGCTAAACTTTCTTTAATTATTAAACCACTATCACACACCTTGAATCTATTCCTAATCTATATTTTCATGCTATGTCTAATTTGAAATACCGAAAGAAGAAGTAGTCTAATGTGAAATAATTATTTAAACTGCATTTTTTGTATTATTTTTAAGGACTGCAAAATTTATTGTTCTTAAAATGTTTTGTAATACTTTGGAGCTTTTCTTTCAAGGCCTCCACTGAAAATGGGTTCCTACCCAGTTGGACTTTAACGATAATCAAAATGTCAATAAATAAAGTGGGAAATAAGGGACTGCAGATATATACCGAACCAAAAGATGGAGTCAACAGCATGGCAAGAATCCTTAGGTTAATAAGGAGGTTTCAGATGAATTTGCTGACTAGCTTATTTGTGGTAACAATAGAATGTACATGCAGATGTTTTGGACTGGTGGAAAAGGATAACCCGGAACGCTGACGATTTTGAAATAAATGTAAAGTGATTCTAACAAGGCATGCATAAAAGCCAATGACACGTCTGCATAAACACTGCAGAAGACAGAAAGGATCAGATAGACAAAGGACCAGGCAGAAAAAAAAAAACAGCTAAACTAATTCTATGATGCCAGTCAAGGCTCCACAAACGACAGTACAGTGTCACATACTTGCTTTTTTGCAAGAATATTCACCTTCAAGCAGTAAGCAATAGGTAAGAATATGAAGTGTAGAAGAGAGAATAAGGTAGGTAATTTAGGTGGACATATATAAGTTGGGAGAAAAAAATAGAAAAGGTGTGGCCTGAAAGGAGAGAAATGTCTACAATTTATGTAACTGATATTGTCTGTTAATTCATGGTTAGTATGGATTGTTACAATGGGATCAATTCAGGAGGAAGTGATGGACATCAGTACTCAAAAATGAAGGGATTTCCAACCAGGACGTAAAAGTAAAATGATAAATACAGGGCTAGTTAGTCAACAGTAAATAATGGCAGAAGATGGAGAAATTAAGAAGGTGGAGAATCAGTGGAGGGTGTAACAAACTATCTGAAGAGGAATGGTAGGAGGTTTTGAGAATGTACAGTTTGTATCTGTTATACAGAATCAGTGTACGAGATAGCTGCTTAGGTAATTCAGAACTCCCCTTCAGTTACAGAGAAGTGGGGTGTGATGCTGGAAATGTGGAAAGGAGTAGGTCTGCATATGTTTTTGACAGCGACAGACAGCGGTTAACGTTGTCACCTCACAGCAAGAGGTTCTCCGGTTCGATTCTCGGCTGGGGTGCCTTCTGTGTGGAGTTTGCATGTTCTCCCTGTGTTCGTGTGGGTTTCCTCCGGGTACTCCGGTTTCCTCCCACATTCCAAAGACATGCATCTGGAGCATTTCTCCCCGGGCCTCCGCTGAAAACAGGCTCTGTGGAACCTAGTCGGACATTCCCGGTCAACAAATGTTAAATAAATAAATAAATAAATAAAAATTAAAACATTTATGGAACAATTGTTTAGAGGAATGGGAAAGAGTGTATGAGAACTGAGTCCCAAAATGTTAGTTCATAATCTTGTGGTTAGGTGGAGACAGCAGAAGTACAGCTGTTGTATTTAGGAAGATGGGCAAGAAGTTTTATAACCAACGTCCAGAAGGGTCTGAAAAGTTGGCGATGGTGAAGGTGAATAATTCGAGAACACAGGGAAATAAGAAAAGAAGAGGAGAAAAAAGGAAGGTAGAAATGGGAGAAAGTACTGGACAGGTATACTGGATAATAATGTTTACAATACTTACAAGTGGATTATGTTAGTTTCCAGGAGGTAGGGTAAGTGTCACAATGTATGTCTTAGGGTTCAGAGTATATGCACTGTCAGGGTTTAACCATTAAAAACAGGTAGCAGCCTCTCTCCAAGGAGAGAGTGGGAGTTCCTGGAAAACAAAAGAGTGAATTAATATTACAGTGCTGAAATTTAAAGGTTGCAATATGCATATAAAAAAGTTATGTTAAGCATTGTTACACAAATAGGTTCATAAGCAAGTACTAGGCTTGATGCCCATACGGGATATTTTAATCCTAGCCAGTTTCCCTTTTTTGTGCTCAAATTAACCTATTACATTTGGTTATTGACTGACCTTACCTATACCATACTCAATAATTACATATTTATATTACCTTTAATGACAATAGTTAAGACCATGCCATAGATAATATGAGGGGACCCATGCCTGGCATAAACTATTTAAGAGCTGCCTCTGTCCTTTAGTAGTACAGGGGGCAGTCCTGGGGTACATTTTCTGTTTCCCATCCACAGATCTAAGATACACTTCTGTATGTATTACTGTACAATAAGAGTTGACAAAAAAAAAAAAAAGAAAAAAAATGAAAAATGGTTTGGTGTTTTTGAATGCTGATTATACTACAAGTTTTGAAATGCTCAATAAAATTATACATACACACACACGTACATATGTATACATATAGACCAACATCATTACATACGTATGTATACATAGAAACATACACATTATATACGTATGTATAAATATCAATAGACAACAGATTTTAGCCAGTACTCTACACTGTACCACAGGGGACAATGACCTCTCCAAAGCCTAGGAGACCAGAACTGCATCAAAATGAATCATAACCGATATGTAACTCAAGGACCTAAAACACAGATATTAAGTTGCAGGAAGGTAACCCAGACGGTCTCTTATCTTTTGAAATTACAATATGAAGCAGAAATAATAAATGACTCTATTTTAGGCTCCCTTCTTAAAGAAGAAGATGAAGTATGCTCTGCAAAAATGTTCCAAAAGTCAGGGTTCTTCCAGCCTGCATATCAGTTTTTTAAATGTTACAAACTTTATCTTGGTATTACTTACAGTAAAAACTGCCTTAGCAAACCTGAACTGAAGATGAATTCGCATGATGGACTCTCAATAATTATATATTGAGGTAGCGTGGCCCAAGCTGCTACAGTCCACAGACACACATCTATATCTGCTGGATGATTAACAGTGGTGCGCTCATCAATTCTTTGTCACCTTCACTGCATCAAGGGCATAACCATGTGAGGGTTCTCTCACAAAGGGCTTCACAGGAAAATAACTCGTATTTGTCAGTTATGGGATGGTAACAACTTGCCCCCAACAGTCTCTGGCCGAGTCAGACGTGGAAAGAAAGCTCTTCCTATTCAAAGGATTATTGATTAACTTACAATCATCAGTAGGTTCTAGTGGAAGAACATGCCCTAAAAACTGAAAAGTATAATCAGTATACAATACATAAGACTGCCTATGCAGTATGTACAGTGGATATAAAACATTTACACACCCCTGTTAAAATGTCAGGTTTTTGTGATATAAAATTAGACCACAATAAATAATTTCAAAACTTTTCCCACCTTTGATGTGACCTATAACCTGTACAATTCAATTGAAAAACAAACAAATCTGTTAGGGGAAAAATATAAAAAAACTAAAAACGTACAATACACTGGTTACATAAGTGTGCACACCCTTAAACTAATACTTTGTTGTGTGTGCACACCCTTAAACTAATACTTAGTTGAAACACCTTTGATTTAATTACAGCATTCAGTCTTCTTGGGTAGGAGTCTATCAGCATGGCACATCTTGACTTGACAATATTTGCCCACTCTTCCTTACAAAAGCACTCCAAATCTGTCAGATTGCGAGGGCATCTTTTGTGCACAGCCCTCTTCAGGTCACCCCACAGATTTTATATTGGATTTAGGTCTGGGCTCTTGCTGGGCCATTCCAAAACTTTCAATTTTCTTCTGGTGAAGCCATTCCTTTGTTGAGATGGGTGTATGCTTGGGGTCATTGACGTGTTGAAAGGTAAAAATTCCTCTTCATCTTCAGCTTTCTAGCAGATGCCTGAAGGTTTTGGGCCAAAAGTGACTGGTATTTGGAACTGTTCATAATTCCCTCCACTTTGACTAAAGCCCCAGTTCCAGCTGAAGAAAAGCAACCCCAAAGCATGACACTGCCATCACCATGCTTCACCGTGGGGATGGTGTTTTTTTGGTGATGCCAAGTGTTGTTTTTGTGCCAAAAGTACCTTTTGGAATTGTGGCCAAAAAGTTCAACCTAGGTCTCATCAGACCATATCTCATTTTTCCACATGCTGATGTATTGTTTTGCAAATTTTAGCTGGGACTGGATGTTTTTGTGTGTAAGAAAAGACTTCCGTCTTGCAACCCTACCCCATAGTCCAGACATATGGAGAATACGGGAGAGTGCTGTCACATGTAGTACACAACCAGTACTTGCCAGAAATTCCTGCAGCTCCTTCAGTGTTGCTGTAGGTCTCTTGGCAGCCTCCCTGACCAGTTTTCATCTTGTTTTTTCATCAATTTTGGAAGGATGTCCAATTCTTTGCAATGGCACTGCTGTCCCATATTTTCTCCACTTTTTGATGACCATCTTCACTGTGTTCCATGGTATATCCCATGCTGTGGATATTTTTTGTACCCTTCTCCTGACTGTTACCTTTCAACAATGAGATCCCTTTAATGCACTGTAAGCTCTCTGCGAACCATGGTTTTTGCTGTAGTAGGCAACTGAGTACATATCAGGAAAATCTTACTAGGACAGCTAAACTTTATTTGGGGTTAATCAGAGTCTCTTTAATTGATAGCAGGTGTGTACCCAAGAAGACTGAATGTTGTAATTAAATCAAGAGGTGCTTCAACAAAGTATTAGTTTAAGGGTGTGTACACTTATGCAACCAGCATATCATACATTTTTTATTTTTTATATTTTATCCTCCAACAGATTTGTTTGTTTTTCTACTGAATTGTACAGGCTATAGGTCACATTAAAGGTGGGAAAAGCTTTGAAATGATTTATTGTGGTCTCATATCACAAAAATATGGCATTTTAACAGGGGTGTGTAAACTTTTTATATCCAATGTATGTTCAAGGCTAAATGTTAGTTGAGGAAATTGGCAACAGTAGGGATTACTAATAGGCCCAGAGTTAGAACTTAAATAACAGTTAACTTGGTACACTACTTGTTAAAGGTGCTCTAGCACACTCTTGGCTACTTTCTATTAAAATGCAATTTAGTTCTCAAAATCAGTGGCTGACGAGAGTATGACTGGGTATGGAGAGAAGCCTAGCAAATAACACAAATACAGAAAGTCTAATGCTCAACAGAAAAAAAAATGCCCATACGCCTATAAATAATGCTTTGTGCCTCCTCTTTTCTCCAAATCACTACAGTGCTCAAGAACAGCGAGCATGGATCTATATTATTTCCTCAAAAGAAGTCTCCATCAAATGGCTGTTCATCGATTACTATCCATCGAACAGCTATTCAGCAAACATTACCAGTCATCAAACTTCTTTCCTAGGGGAAGAAACTACTTGGCCACTAAAGTGACAATAATATGAACTACATAAAAATACACTCTCAAGGAAATAATATAGACCCACAAGCATTACATACATAAACCTTACAACCAATCCCCTAACATTCTTCCAAGCAAAACTACCAAAGGGTAGGGGAAGCTGAAACAGTATGCTGAAATGGGTACACATATACCATAAAGCTCTACTGTTATGGTAAATACACAGCTATTGCATCTTACATGATCCACTGCATCCACTTGAACCATTAGGACAGAGTCCCCATTGCTTCCTCTTGGGTGGTTTCATGACAGAATACTTCTGATGGCTGTGGACCCAAAGGCAGACCTAGATCTAGAGACTGCATCCATCTTATGCTATCTCACAAAATTAAGTACAGAATCCCATGTTGCTGCTGCACAAATATAATCCACAGAGGCATTCCTGAACAAGGCATGAAGAGCACCTCACACTCTAGCAGAGTGTGCCTTAGACTTGTAAGGGAAATCCCTAGAGTATCTTTGATAACAGTATACAGTGGAGTCACTTCCACTCTAAGAGATCAGAAAACAGTAACTCCAAACTTACTTCTGTGATTGCAACAGATCAAAACATATATGTGCTTTTTATTAAAATGGTACGCGGTGGAAAGCTTCTCTGCATCCTCAAATATACGTATAAATAGCAACTTCGTGGTCACAAGATATTGGAGAAAGGAAAAACAAAAGCTAAAATGCACATCACGGTTTCAAATAATAATCACTGTTTTCTCTCCAACAGAAAGCAAGTGATTTCCATGCAACAATAAATTGTGGAAACAGAAGACTGCCATGACTAAGAAAGCAGCCTGCACGGACTGATTTTAGACACTTTCTGATTCAGTTTGTTAGGCTTTTCTAATTTCTTTTGTTTTATCCAGACAGAAATGTAGCTGCCAATACAAATCTAAGCAATGTAACAAGACACTTCCCTCTGCAGGAATACTGAGAATAAAAAAAGTACAGTTTTGTACCTACTGTAAATGTAGATGTTCGAAGTTCCACATTGCTGCAGTCATAACCTGTGGGTAGTCCGCTGTCCTCGGTCGGCCCGAATACCAAAGTATTAGGCTGGCGTCGGTCATGGGCGCTCAGATCTGACGTCAGTGCGCCATGATATTAAAGCGCATGACCGACATCATATCCTCAGTCTTTTCTTGCCCCAAATGTCAGAAGGCCCTAAAAAGAAAGGCCACAGCCAAAAATAGAAAAACCTCCAAAACCCAAGTACAAACAACCTCTACCACCCAAACCATACAACCACTCCCAACTACAGAGGGGAAGGAGGGAGGGTAAATTGGACTGCAGCAATGTGGAACTTCGAACATCTACATTTATGGTAGGTACAAAACTGTACTATGTTCTTCATCTCACATTGCTGCAGTCATAACCTGTGGGTAGAATCCCAAAGCAAAGGTAAAGGGAGGCTGGCAAAATCATAAAGCATTGGGAGCTGCTAACATGCCCTGTAAGACTGCAGTGGCAAATCCAGCCCTAGATTTGGAATAAAGAGGGAGATGGTAATGTTTAGAAAAAGTGTGCACTGAACTCCAAGTAGCTGCTTCCAAAATATCTTTAGTAGCTACACCCTTAAAAAAGCAGTAGAAGTGGCAGTAGCCCTAGTGGAATGAGGTCTGATTCCAGCCGGAATCTCCTTACCATGATGAGAATAACAAAAAGCAATACAATGGCCAATCCACTTAGAAATAGTTTGTTTTGAAACAGGTTTCCCCTGAGAGGCCAAAGCAAAAGAAACAAATAACTGTTGAGACTGTCTGAACCTTTTAGTCCTGCTCAAATAATAACGCAACTGCCTGTGAATATCCAAAGTGTACAAAATTTTCTCCCCTTTATTTTGGGGATCAGCATAAAAAGTAGGCAAATGAATAGATTGGTTCAAGGCCACATTTGAAACCACTTTAGGCATAAAAGTAGGGTTAGTACGCAGAGATACCCTATCCTTATGAAAAATCAGGAAGGGTTCAACTGCCATTAGAGCTTGTAATTCAGAAACCCTTCTAGCAGACGTAATGGCCAACAAAAAAGCAGTCTTCCAAGACAAAAACTTTAACTCAGACGTAGCTGCAGGTTCAAAAGGAGGTAAAGTAAGCTTTTCCAACACAAAATTGAGATCCCAGGAAGGAGTAGGAGCTCTATGCGGGGGTCTTATGTTCTTTGCCCCTCTAAGGAATTGCTTAAACAAAGGATGAGAGAATAATGGTGGGTCACAGTCATAGTGAGCAGAAATGGCTGCAGCATGAACTTTTACAGAGGAGAAAGACAAACCCTTGTCTAAAAATTCCGTAAGATATTGAAGAGAAACACTCAAATCAGGCCTGGAAACATCAAAGCTCTTTGCTTTGCTCCAAATAAAAAATCTCCTCCATTTATCAGCATAAACCTTCCTTGTACTAGGCCTTCTGTCCTCCAAAATAACATTCAAAACTTGTTGAGGAAGCTGCGACCCTCCAGGTTCTAGAACAGAATATGCCAAGCTGTTAGATGCAGGGACTGAATCCTGACATTGAGGAAATGATTGCCTGCCTGAGACAAAAGGTGTGGAATTGAAGGCAAAGGCCAAGGAGGCTCCCGTACTAAACTCCTCAGCAGAGGGTACCAGTGCTGTCGAGGCCAATCTGGAGCTATGAGAATCATGGAGGGCTTGTCTTGTCTGACCTTCAAGAGCACCTTGGGAAGGAGAGGCAGAGGAGGAAAGGCATAGACGTGAAGATTGCTCCAACTAAATGATAGAGCATCCACTTTCCAAGCTGTTGGATGAAACATCTTTGTGCAAAACTTTGGCAACTGGAAATTTAGTGGAGAAGCGAACAGATCTATGTCTGGAGTCCCCCATATCACTGTCAACTGTCGAAATACATGAGGATCCAATTTCCACTCGTGGGGATCCACCATCTGTCTGCTCAAAACATCTGCTAAGGAGTTCTGTGCTCCTGGCAGAAACCTTGCCTGAAGAGTGAGGTGCAAACTGAGAGCAGTCTCCCACAAAATCATAGCTTGCCTGCAAAGAGGGTACGAATGGGTTCCCCCTTGCTTGTTGATGTACCACATGACAGTTGTGTTGTCTGTTTGAATCAACACTTGTCCTGGGTGAAGTAGATCCTTGAAAGCCATCAATGCAAATTGGACTGCTAACATCTCCTTCAAGTTGATATGTAAATGTTGAAGTCTGGCAGGCCACGTGTCTTGAACCCATTTTCCATTGAAGTGAGCTCCCCAAGCCTTGTCCGAGGCATCTGTCGTTAAGATCTGACTCGCCTCTGGGCGAGTCACAGAGTCCCTTGTTTAGGTGGCATTCCTGAGCCCACCACAAAAATTCCTTTTGAATGCAAGGTATTATCTGAATGACAGTGTCCAGATCGTGGCAGTGTTAAGGTCCATACATTTTTGAGATACCATTGTAGCTTCCTCATATGCAGTTTGGCATTGGGAAGCACCAGAATACAAGATGCCATGAACCCCAAGGCTTGAAGGACTGTCCTTGCAGTCAGCCTGGACCGTAGAGACAATTGTTGGAAGTAAAGAGTAAGGTTTCTTTGTTTGTCCAGGGTCAAAAAAGCCATCTGGGAAGCTGTATTCAGTCTCACACCCAGAAAGCACATTTCCTGAGAGGGTACTAGACTGGACTTTGTTTCGTTCACAGAATACCCTAGGCACCTTAACACTGCCATAACATACTGTAGATGGTGAAGTAGCTTGTTTTTGTCTTGAGCAAGAATCAGGCAATCATCCAAATAAGGATAAATTTGTATTCCTCTTAACCTCAAGAAGGCTATTACTGGAGCCAGAACCTTTGTAAACACCCTGGGCGCAGTAGATAAGCCAAAGGGCAATGCAGAGAACTGATAATGTAAAGTCCCAGCCCGAAAATGCAGGAATCTCCTGCAACTGGGCCTGATAGGAACATGAAGATAAGCCTCTTTGAGATCCAGAGTTACCATCCAGTGATCTTTGCCCAACAGAGGCAGAAGTTGTTGCAACGTCAACATTTTGAATTTTGGAATGTCCAGGTATGTGTTGAGGATAGATAATTCCAAAATTGGCCTCCAAGTGTTTCCTTTCTTTGGTACGAGAAACAGGCGAGAATAAAATCCTAGGCCCACTTCTGACGGAGGGACCTGCTGTATAGCCCCCATTTGAAGAAGTAAAGAAATCTGTTTGTGAGCCTCTACCCTTTGCTGAGGAGGAACGTCTGGCATGCCTTTGAAAGGAGGCAATGTGTGGAAATAAAACTTGTAGCCTCGGTCTATAATGTCCAACACCCATTTGTCCTGGGTGACTAAAAGCCAGTTTTGCTTGAAGAGTGCCAACTTTCCTCCCAAAGGAGCTGCCAGACAGGAAGGATCTGGCAGCTGAAGATGCAGGTCATTGGGCCTGTTTACGAAAGGACTGGCCCCTGCCCTCACCTGTAGATTGTGCAGGGGAACTCCATGTTCTAGGCCTGAAAGAACCCTGAGCTCTGCCCCTACCACGTCTAGATCTACCCCTAGACTGTAAATCAGAAGAAGGATAGGCCCATCCCTTAGTGGGCCAATTCCTGCTAAACTTAGGGGGCTGCACCTGCAAAAAATCTTTAACAGTCTGCATAGACTTAGCCTTGTCTTCCATTTTCTTTAAGACAGACTCCACAGGAGAACCAAACAAAACTTCAGACTGCAAGGGAGCATCCAAAATTCTAGCTTTAACATGCTCTGACAAGTTCTGATCCTTAAGCCAGGCGTGCCTGCGAATAACTGATCCAGTGGCAGCCACCCTGGAAGAAGCCTGTAAAGCATCGAAACCACACTGCAAAGAACGCTTACCCACCTGATCAGAGGCATGAACCAAATCCTGTAATTCCTTACACTCTATGCCCTCGGCCAAAGCATCTACCTTAGATTTTAAGTGAGTAAGGAGAAAATTCTGGTACTTCAACATATGAAACTGGCAATTCAAAGCCCTCATTGCTAGAGTGGATGAGGTATACACTTTTTTACCCCACCTATCCAAAGCTCTAGAATCTTTATCCATAGGAACTGGATTCTTTACAACAGAAGCCCTGACACCCTTAGGTCCCTGGCTAATAGTTTCTGGGTCAGCCCTTGGGCTCTTATACAGATATTTATGAGCCTCTGGCACTCTGTAATACCTATCTGGCTTAACAGGCAGGAGGCAAAGAGTCTGGATTAAGAGAAGCCTCAGAGAAAACATCTTGAACAACATCCAAAACAGGAGGTATAGCCAAAGGCCGATGTTGTGGTAAAAACAAAAATTCCCTAAGCCTCTTTCGGGAATCTGAGAAATCCTGACCTTCCCATTTAAAATGCTCCCTCATAGAATGCAAGGTTTCTGAAAAAGAAAAATCCTCTGGAGGAGAAGCAGAAGGACTGGAATCCTCTGCGTCTGAATCAGAATAAGGAGGAAAATCCTGAATGTCGTCAGCCGAAGACTCTGAATAATCTGAAGCCTGTTCCAAACTTTCCACCTCTGGCTCCACCCTAGGCCTCTTATCTGGAGGGGGCATAGAACCCCTGATTAAGGAAATCAAATCTTCTGCCATTTTAAGCATGTGTTTTTTAGGCACAGAACCTGCAGAACTAGGACTGACACCGGAGGAAGGCAAACCAGGCCTGACCTTGGAAGGTACCTTAGAGCCAGAAGGAGAAGGCCTAACCACCTTAGGCAAAGAAGGGAGTACAGCAACCTGAGAGGCCCCCTCAGCCTGACCGGACTCCTGAGAGACCACATCTTGCAAAATTAACGGCTCCCCCTGAGACTCAACTGAAACCTCAGCTGGATCAACAGATTCCACCGTAGTTTCTAAAGAACCGGCGTCCGGAACGGACGACTCATCCTGCTTGGACCTTAACGATTTTTCCTTGCGCTTCTTAGCGGTAGCGGGCGGAGGATCCGACGGCATATTGTAATTACACCGCTTACCGAAGACAAGCCTAGCGCAATCTAACCTACGTTTAATGGTGCGCTTATTAAATCTAGCACAAAAGCGACACCCGACTACGTCGTGCTCAGGCCCCAAACAAGGAATACAGAGAGAGTGGTAATCCCTATGCGGTATCTGTTTCCCACAAGAAATACAATTATTCACTTTTTCTGACATCCGGAATTAACTGAGGCAAGAAAAAACAAAAATATTCCCCAACGGGGTACTTAGCCCAACTTGGTTTCGGTCTGAAACTCAGAATACGAAAATTTCAGAACGCCGAACGGCACTTGCAAACGCTGCTTCTGCTTTGGACCATGCGGCAAAAAAGACTGAGGATATGACGTCGGTCATGCGCTTTAATACCATGGCGCACTGACGTCAGATCTGAGCGCCCATGACCGACGCCAGCCAGCCTAATACTTTGGTATTTGGGCCGACCGAGGACAGCGGACTACCCACAGGTTATGACTGCAGCAATGTGAGATGAGGAACATCTGGCAATTGAAATGACCGATTCAAATGTGTCTCTGCAACTACATTCACTTGATTTGGAAAATCAGTCAGTCCACACAGACCTCCTTCGGGATTCACAAAAAACACTACCACTCATGTAAACTGCTTATTACAGGTAGGTCACGTTGTGCAATTAGGAAGAAATGCAATTAAGAGACACCTTTAGCTGAAATGAGAAATCAGCCCATTTGTACATCGCTAAACCACATTTTTCTACTGCTATCGCCATCAGCCCTGTGATGACAGTAGTGTTTACAATGGCGCCACATGCATCATATTGGCGCACACAGACACACACACACACACACACACACACACACACACACACACACACACACACACACACACACACACACCATTAAACACCAAAACGCATACACACACAATCGGAACCACAGACACTCAATCATTCACCCACATGCACGCTCCAACACTCACTCACATGCAAACACACAGATACGCAAACATACCCTCTCAAAATCATACCTAATCCCCTTACTGCAACAACCAAGGCAGATGCATACATTCATCTGACTCCATTCATGCCCCACAGATGTGCATACACACTTCCACATACATATGCACACACTCATACCCTATCTTCACATCTCCACTGAGCTTCGCCAAACTTACCAGCACAGTGACTACTTCTACTGAAGTCAACAGGTGACTACCATCCATTAACAGTGTTAAATTTTTCTGTAAACTGTGGTAATTTCTGCAGACAACTGATTCTTTGAATCGCTCTGCAGTGCAAATCATTAGCCAGATGCATTTCAGAGACAGAGCACATCCCCCAGATTACTTTACTGCCATCTATACAGCCAGCAGGCCCGCGTGCTGTGTTGCTTCTGCTGCTGCTACTAGTAGAATATCACTGCAGAAGTTGGTCTCAATCAGAAAAGGTTACTGTAAGGGGGAAGCAGATGGAGGTAAAGTTTACCATTCATGGTACTGTATTCTCAATGCCAGATACTGTTTGTATGAAAAGTCAGGCAAGGAATTTTAAAGCTCATGGCTTGTAACTCAAAAGCTATTCTTACCAAGGGCATTATTACCACAAATACATTTTTTCTATTGAGGATTTTACTTGCATTTGAAGCAAATTCAACAGTTAAAAAAAAAAAAAAAAAAAAAGGTAAAAGTCAGTGGAAATTTGCACCAGGCCTGGCACCCACTTCCCTTATGGATAAAGGTATCTTATAAACACCTGGCTCTCAATATCATATTTGGTTACAGAACATAATTTTTCTTTCGGAAAACTTGGCTAGGCTTATAAAGGCCACCTGGGTCATTAGCCTAGTAATAATCTATGAAAAGCAGGTATAGAAATAAAATTAAGACCTCAGTAAGGTACAGGTCCTGTAATTGGTTGCCATAGTAAAAATGAACATTTAAATTCTTTGACCTCCTTAAAACTAAAACAAAGTCCTAGCGAAAGTTAGAAACAATGGTTAAATGCATATTTAATGAAGACTAAAGCCAGAATTGAAAATCTGGGACAACTAATCCAACAAGGGAGGACGCTGAGTTGGAAAGGGGTCCAGTCCTTGGGAATTCACCCAAAGAAAATACTGCCCATTTCCTCTTATAAACCAAACTGACTGAATATCACTGATGACTGTGGACCCAAGCCACGTAAGAGCCTGGACCATAATGGTGAAGGTTAACAGGGTGCTTGGACATTATGGAAGTGGGAGTCTGGGTGAGGAATGCTGGGTGGGTGGGTAAGAAGGGTCCTGAAGGGTTTCTGGTAGAGACGTTTCTTCATTAGGTGAGGCCAAAGCAGGGGAACTAAACTTGGTGGGGTCAAAAGAGGGCTATGAGGATGACGCTGGGCTTTTTCTGCATGACTTTCAACAACTTCATATTAAGGTGAATGGGGAAATGTAGAGGGATTCTTGTGACCATTTTTGAACTAGAACAACTTTGGGTATTTATCTTTGTGAAGGGAGTACCTGGGGGGGTTGGTAGTACTGACATACTCAGTACTGGTTGGAGATGCAAACAAATCGCAGCAAGGCTTGCAGCAATGGTGTGAAAGAGTTCTTGCCACTGAAAGACATAAGGAGCACTCATGCACCATCAGCAATCAATAGCTGAGCCTGTCTGCTAGAAAACTGGTGTAAGAGGAATATGTTGCTAAGATAAAGATAAAGTGACAAGAAAAAACTGCCAACTCCCAAAGCCTCATGGCCTTCTGACACAGAGGTAAGAATGTGTTCCTACCTAGGCGTTGAGATAGCATACCACAACCAGGTTGTCAAAGTGAATGTGGTAACTGAACCTAGAGGTAGAGAGTCATGAATGGTCAACAATGTCAAGTGGACTGCCTCATTTCCTGGATATTTATGTGTAAGCTACCTCCTGTTTGTGACCACGTCTCTTGGGGAGTCTACGCCAAGCAATGCCCCCCCCCCACCCAATCCCAGGGAAAATGCATCCATGGTTAGTATCACTACTGGGGAAGGAGGCAAGAGGGAACTATCTAAAACCGAACTGAGGTAATGTAGCCACCAAGAAAGACATTGTTTGCGAGCACAGAAATTGTGTAAGGGGTAGACATGGGATATGTACACTGAAACCCATAGACTGACTGTCCATTACTGGACCCTTGCTAAAGTCCAGTAACAAGGGCCATAAAAATGATCACCGTTAAGAATCTCAAGTGCGTTAAGCTGACAGCCCCTGTCATGTTGCTGATGAAAGAAATAAATGAATCAGAGTGAATAACAGATGTACTGTCCTGCAGAAGGCTGCCCTTGCAAGAATGCATGTGCAAGTAGCATCTTATAACAGTCACTGCATATGACAACTCCATTTGGGAATTGATTCTTCCAGTTTTTGAGGATCAAGGTGAACACAGCTGAGAAGAGACTCGCTCACTTGAGCCAATAACTCTGGAGTGAGGTCTGCCAGAAGATGATCTAAGCAAGTGAAAATCATTGTTCCCAATGGCTGCTGGTGATCTACTACCGCAAATATGCAGCTGTGATGAGACCAAATCGTAGTGCCAGGAATTGAGAAGTAACTAGCTCTCACTAGGATGCAGTGAAACATCCTGATGTGAAAATAAGTTTATTGGAGATTCAAATAGAACATCCAGTCTCTCTCCCACAGAAAAGGAAGAATGGGCTGCATCATGACCATCCAAGTACTTCACTTTGGGTACAAACTAGTTTATACCCCTGAGACACAGTACTGGTCTGAGGTCTTTGGTCATCTTTGCAAAAAAAAAAAAAAAAAAAAAAAAAAATGAAGCTTCCATAATATTTAAACTCTCTCATCTGGTGGAGCCTCTTGGATTGCTTTTCTTTTCTTAGCAGATTCTAAATCTTTATTTTGTCTGCACCCTTTTGACAGTGTGGGAAATATGGAAGGAAAAATGACATGCAGAAACATGCATCTCCACAGCTAGAGGGGTTTGGCTTTATTGGCCTGAAATTGTCCATAAATTAAAAGTAAAAAAAATAAAAATTTCATGGACATTCAGAAATGCCATTTAGCTGAAACACCTGATATCCATAAAGGGTAATTTACATATATCTCATGTTGTCTCTGATTCAAGAGGTTTAAGGTATCACACAGTGGAAATTCTAGCTTTGCAAGATTTTTCTTTTTGTGTTTTTAACCAATTGGTTTTCTGTGTGACCTTTTTACCAATTGTTTAAGTATTTACTAAACTTTGGAAAAAGCTTACATTCTACCTCTCCCCAAAGGGGTACCTCCACTGATATTTCCAACTTTTGCCCCATAGCTATTTTATCCCCCATATCTAAACTCCTAGAAAAATGTGTGCACAGGCAACTAACTATGCTTCCTTCTCAACAATAAAATCCTCTTACAAACACAACATGGTTTCAGATCAGGCCACAATACTTCTACTGCCCTAATAACCTTCATGAACCTAGTCAACAGAGCCCGTGACTCCGACAAGACTGTGTCTACTCTATTCCTGGAGTTACCCAAGGCCTTTGATACTCTCACTCACTCCTTCTTTCCCAGCTCTCAAACACTGGAC
This sequence comes from Protopterus annectens, assembly GCF_019279795.1. Taxonomy (NCBI): domain Eukaryota; kingdom Metazoa; phylum Chordata; order Ceratodontiformes; family Protopteridae; genus Protopterus; species Protopterus annectens. The sequence goes on from NC_056735.1 coordinate 1,838,941,721, forward strand.
TATCTACTCCACCTCTCAACTGGTTCAAACACTACCTATCTGACAGACAGCATGCTGTAAAATGTAAACACTCTACATCACCATATTTACACAACCCCACCAGTGTCCTCCAGGGCTCTAACACTAGGAACCCTACTATTTAATATTTTTACTAACAATCTTTGCTCGTGATTTCATCAAGGATCACTTGTACAACATGCAGATGACTCCACTATTACTGTATCTGCTCTGCTGAAAATCCAGCTCATCTACAATGTATCACTCAATCCACATTTTCTGCCACAGGGACATGGCTCTACAATAACCATCTGTCTTTAAATCCCAACAAAACCAAGCTTGTGATATTCACTCCAAAGAAAAATACCCCAGTCAATAAAACTCAATTCAACATACTCTCCCTGAACCTCACAAAAATTGAATTAGTTACCCACACCAAATTGCTGGGTGTCATAATTTGACCTACACATTCAAAATAACATCAGCAAGACCCAGAAAAAACTAGGACTTCTTTGCAAACACAAACATTTTCTTTCTCTCCCTATAAAACAAGTACGCACCTCCACCTATCTACTTCCTTCTCTTGTCTATGGTGCCCCATTGCTAACCAACCTCCAATCCTCACTCAAAGCTAAACTAGAAATATGCTAAAATTAAACTAGAAATACACTATAACAAAACTGCCAAATTTGCAACAAACACTCGCTATTCCACCCATCACTGCACACCTCTAAAAACATTAAACTGACTTGAATTCCTCCACTACCTCACTTACATTCAACTAACCATCACACCAATTACTTACAAAACCTCAGGACTTCCCTGCCCTAAATTCCTTACTTTCCCACTACAATCCCAATAGGTCCCTACGATCCGAAAACCAGCATCTCCTCCAAATTCAGAAATCTAAACTACCTACTGGCCAACTACTATATTCCTGGACAGTAGCAAAAACTTGGAGCAGCCTTCCTCAAGCCATTTGCACCTCACAAAGCACTGCTTCCTTCAAAACAGCTCTGCACAACCACCTCCACTCTACTTGGATCTGTAATTGTACTAAGCCTCTCCCTTACATAACCTAGTTATTCTACACTCTCCAAGATCTCCCCTAGCTTCTACTTCAGCTACATCCCACTCTTAGCTCATTCCAAAAATGCTGCCTACTACACTCTTTCACTGCACTACTTTAACTACTCTCTTCCCTGTCCTCCTCCTCCAGTTTCCTTTTTTCTCTCTCACCCTATCACCCTTACACTAATCACTATTAATTCAACACTTTGCCCTCCAAATCTTCCCTATCTTGTTCTTATTTTTATACTCTACTCCTCCTTTAAATGGCTACCAGTAACCTTCTAATATAGTTAAGCTTGAACCTCTGCCATAATATGCTTGAAAATACATTCAATGCAAAGCTTACCCTCCTCTCTGCTATGCTAACTATTGGACTACTTTGCAATATTTTGTACTGTGTGATTTTATAAATTCTATTGCGCCGCTATGCAATTAAGTTTTACTTGTGCATTGTACAGTCTATCAAGTCTCATTATGGAGTCTTTCTCCCCAGGCCTCCACTGAAAATGGGCTCTTCTTAGGCCAGTAGACTATCCCAGTAAACAAATGCCAATAAATAAATAGTAGTCAGTAGAAGATGTTGAAGGTGGAGGTATATCAAACTCCTCCTATACTGTGTCACTAAGTCCATCCTCTGAGGAAGATTGTGATAATTATCTGCAACCACTTTGAAAAGAAGGGAGAACCACTGTTGCCGTAGGCAAAAGGGGTCTGCCATAATTATCTCTGGAAAATCCTTCTGAGTCTTTAGAAAAAGTCTGGTTATCAAAGGAAAGGAGAAAAAACATGCAGGAGCATTCCCATTCATGTGAATGAAAATGCACATGTCTTCCACACCCGTCTCCATGGCTTCCTGAAGCAGAATTTCTTTTGTTACCTGTACTGACTGAGAGCAAAGAGATTTGCTTGAGGAGTTCCCCACAGATGGTCCAATTCCCGTACACAACCTTCATTTGTTGAGGGTCTAATCTGGTTCTGATCAGCTTATCTGCCACAGTGTTTTGACGTGACAGAAGACAGGCAACCTGAAGGAAAAATTGAATAGAGTTGCTAGATACCAGGTTACCAAAGCTAGTCTGCAAAGGGGATGTAACTTGGTTCCCCCTTGTTTATGTACCACATCAATGCGGTGTAGACTGGAATTAGTAATAAAGGGCTCGAGTCCAAAGACTGTTTACAGATTTTAGAGCATTTTATTAAACCCATCACTTCCCTGACATTTCTGCATTTTATCCGGCTTTGTTTCAAAGATCTGCACCATCACCCCCTTGGACACAGCTCCCCAAGCAAGGTCTGAATTATCTGTTTTTACAGATTGCTTGGGGGCTGGCAGGGAGAATTGAAGGGAAAACCTGGATTGACAGACAGCTGGATTCACCCACCAATTTAATTTGCTCTTTACAAACCCCAGCAATGTAATTTGAAAAGATCCACACTGACTTGATAAAACACTAAATCTGTCTTGGGTGAACTTTGCCAAGAGAATCATGAAAATAGTACAGGCCATAAACCTTAAATTCAGAGATATTCTCTGGGAAATGGGTCTCCAGTTTAAAAAAATCAGAAACTGCTCCTTGCAACTTTCCTCTTTGTTTTGAGGAAGAAATGTCATCATAAGTGTTGTATCTAGAAGCCATCCCAGAAACACTATCTTGTGAAAGAGGACAGAACATTTCTCTCTGTTCACTAGACATTCCAGGTTGAGAAACAGATGTATTACCCAAGCCAGAGACTGACAGACTAGGAAAGAATCTGCAAAAATCAGACAATCATCTAAATAAGGGAAATGAGATTTCCCTGGGACCTGCAAGAGGCTATTACAGGAGATAGACAGCTTTTAAGCACTCTTGGTGCTGCTGATAAACCAGAGGGAAAGACAGCAAACTCAAAATTCAAATCAGACACACAAAATGGAATAAATGCCTGAAACTGCTGTTGACTGGAATATGATGGCAAACATCTTTTAAATCCAAAGTTACCAGAAAACTGGAAGGACGAATGAGAGATAACAGGGACTGTACAGAAAACATTTTGAATTTTGGAGTTAAGATATGAAGGGTTACAAAAGAAAGGTCGAAGACAGGTCTTAAAGTATTTTCTTTCTCTGGCACCAGACAAAAATCTTGAATAAAATCCTCTCCCTCTTTGACCTGTCGTAACAGAGTCTACTACTCTCCCTAAGACAGCATCTGATTAAAATTGGGGGGGTCAGTTTAATTGAAAGAAATGGAAGATTATGGAGGGGTCTCTTTGGAAATGAGGAAGGGATTCCCCACTGCCAGCTGTAAACTTTTGGAATGATTTTCAAAACCCAAATGTCTAATGTTACCTGGTGCCACAAAAGAAAGTGAAAACGTAAACCCTCGGACAGATTTATGGGATCGCCAGAATTGGAAAGAGGAAAATCATGAGGGGACCTGTAGTAAGCCCAATTATTTACGTTGTCCTTGATTCTGGGAAGATCCTCCTCTCTTCTTTGAACCTCTCTGCCACCTTTTGTTTTTAATTTTTGTTTACTTGAGTCTTGTTGAAAATACCTGCTCTGCTTCCTGAAAGAAGAATCTGAACTGGACGAAATGTTAGTTATATTTTGGAAAGGGGAGTTAAAAATCTGGTTAACTGCCCTGAATTAACTTTCCCCTTGCATCAAATCCTTTGAGGACCTCTGAGAAGGATGGACCAAGTAACACTTCTTCAACCAGGGAAGCATTTAAAATTTTTGTTTTAACACCTTCTGGTAAATGCTCTGACTGTAACCAAGCAAATCTCAAGTCACAGCCAGTATCAGCAGCTCTGGAAGTGTCAGCAGTGTCATAAGCACATTTCAAAGAATGTTTGATTATCTAAAACATGGCAGGTACTCAAAAAACATTGAAGCTTTACTATATGAAAAAGGGAGATCAGTATTGACTTTAAGTTACAATAAGAAGCCAGCAAAAATGTAGACATGCGCCTGACAATTCATTACACTGAACGCCAAGATGGAAGAAGAATTATTTTTAACAAATGTATCTAAAACCTTTCCCATTTGATCAGAAGAGGTAAGTCTGGATGCTGAAAGATGCCTGATAGAAGCGGCCTTTGACATGGAAATTACTGCATGATTTGTCTGCGACAGTTTATACAACTCAGACATTTTAGGAGCAGATGGATAACTGTCCGAAGAATGCAGATTGTCAAAAAGGCATTCTCTGAGACTATTAAAATAAGAGATATAAAAGTGTAAGTTGAAGAAAATCTACTTAAAATAATTCATCACATCTTTGTTAAGATTCAGAAATGTCATTTTGTTCCCATAGCAAAAAATTCCTTCATCTTGGCAATACTAGAAAAAGACCATTCTTCAGGATGGGAATCAGAGTCAGAATCTCCAACATGTAACAAGGTCATATCAGAAATATCAGTCAAAATGCTCTCTTTTAAACTAACAATCAGAATCTGACAGGGACAAAATTATTTTCCTCATCTTCTGAGGAGAAAACTATCCCTCAAAGACTGAAATGTTCTCAACAGTCCTTTTGGCAAACCCAACCAGTTACCCGTTTCAGAAAAGGAAAAATGCTAGACGTATACCTTCTCTTTCTAGGAAAAGCTCTAGAAAAACAGTGGCTCAACTGATACTCTCTACCCTAGCAAAGTGGCTACTCAATGCAGTACAGCAAAGGAGCATCTCCTGGTACCTTACCCAAAGCCCTAAATGGTGGTTCCCCTTCCCTATCAAAGGCAACTGTACAGCTGCAGAAGATGTTCCTGATTTGCTGTCCATGATGGCATCTCAAGAAGAACACACAGGGACCACAGGAAAAAAAGATAAACTGATAATCATGACAGAGTCACCCATCAGTGGCTGAAGCAAGAAGGAAAATGGACTGATGAGCAACATCTCCTAAACAGCTTGTGGTGACTGCCTTTAAGTCTATGGAGAAGCACTTACTTTGGCAGTAAGAAAATTCTGGAGTTTTGACACCCTATTCACTGATTTTACTCTATTTCTTGTGCACACCAGTGGCTACAGCACATGGAAAGAACCCTAAAAAGCAGTGGAAGCTGGCCAGTTGTTTCAATCCTTAGCAGGCCATCCCATATGCTCTTGAAGGGGTTACACTGCTGTGAAAAGTGCACTGAAAGGACTTCATATGAAGAGTGGTCATTTTGTGATTTTGACACTGGCGTGTAAACATCACCAGCCCAAGTCGGTTGGAAGGAAACTCAAGCGCACACATCTGTGTGCACTCATTTCTATACACACACACGTATATAGATATGAAAAAAAATGTGTGTGTGTATATGTATGTATATATATATATATATATATATATATATATGTGTGTGTGTGTATATATATATATATATATATATACATATATATACATATATACATACATATATACACACATTATATATACATATATATATATATATATATATATATATATATATATATATATATATACACACACACACACACATTATATATATATATAAGTTGAGGTACAGAGATGAGAAAATATATGTGCATATTTATATACAAGAAAGAAGCCGCTTGTGTCCAGGCTAACATCTTTTATTCCACTACAAATGACAAATTTTTAGGAGTTAATTTCATCCAAATCCAGGACTTCTTTGGACTTGTGAAAAAAAATTCTCTAAACTTCAGTTGATAGAATTAAAAAAGGAATATACAATGGGAACATTGCTCCAATCAAACTCTTAGCTAATGCTGCTGAAATCCAAGAGGCATGAGCCATACAATAATTGTAGACCCGACCCAATGGGGTCTCGGGCGTACATGACCACAAAGGGTACCCCAAGCATCATTGAATTCTTTTTTGCACCGGCTTACCATCACTTTATACTCCTGCTGAGACCAGTACGCTTTAGTCTATGACAACCTAGAAGGGCCTGGGTCATCATTATCACTTCAAAACAGTGAAGAAAATTAGGTCCTATACCACCTGCATTAACTTTTAGTTATGTACTCACCATAACTTCAGATGTTTGGGATCCATCTCGCCTACATTCTGAATGATGGGTTCGATCCTCGGCTCTGACTAAGTCTCTTATTGGCTGAGCTTACTATATCCCAGGATGCACCACCACCAGTCCCCCAGATCTAGTTTGTCCGCATACATGCACACATGCATACCCTGCTTATATAACATCGTCAGATGAAACAAGATAAAAAACAGTGGAGCTCAAAACCGTTCAATCTCTTCTGATCTGCAAGGCAGGTGGGAGGAGGGTGGTATCAAGGAAAGAGATGGATCCCAAACATCTGAAGTTCTGGTGAGTACATAACTAAAAGGTGTTATGTGATCCTATCTCGCCTACATTCTGAATGATGGGACAGCGTCCCTAGCACCTGAATCCTGGGTGGCTCACTGGAAAACACTCCTGAGTACCGTGGAACCAAATGAAGCTCGTCCTTTAGATGCCACATCCAATTTGTAGTGGGAAATGAAAGTGTGCGGGTTGGACCGCACAAATTTCGAAATCTTGGAATGAAAAGCTATAGAAGTAGCCATAGCTCTGGTAGAATGAGCTTTGATAGATGATGCAAGTTGCTTATTCAAGGAAGAATAGGCCTGAGTTATGCAATCTCTGATCCATTTTGAGATTGTAGCTTTTGTGATGGTTTGGCCCAATTTATTATCTGAGAAGGACACAAACAACTGGTCTGACTTGTTGCTGAGTCCTGTCTAAATAGATTGCCTGTGAACATCCAATTTATGGAGAGTGTATTCTGCTTCATTAGAGAATTTTGGAAAGAAAACTGGTAGTTCTAGAGATTGTTGAAGACAGAAACTAGAGCAGACCTTTGGGACAAAGGATGGATTAGGCCTAAGTGATACTCTATCTTTGTGGAAAATCAAATCGGTGGTTTAATAGACAGGGCTTGAAGCTCTGAGACTCTTCTTGAGTAATAGCCACTAAGAATGCCGTTTTCCATGACAGATATTTTAATTGAGATGTTAATAGCACCAAATCAAGATCCCACGGAGGTGCAGGATGAAAAACTGGTGGTCTTAACAGACTCGCACCTTTAATGAATGTTTTGCATAGTCTGCTGCTCATCAAAGGAGGATCCGTGGATTCATGGAATTTAGAGATAGCAGCTAGTTGAACTTTAATAGTTGAGACAGAAGATCCCTGATTAAATAGGGATGTTAAGAATTTCAAAACCTCTGGGACAGGAGCAGTGATAGGGTCTAAGCCCTTGAGTTGAGCCCAGATAGCAAACCTCTTCCACTTACTGAGGTACAATTTGTTAGTGGTGGGTTTGTGGGCGAAGATAAAATGTGAACAACTTCCGGGTCTAGTGTGTGACTTCTAACTAAGGTTGGAAGTGGAGGAGCCAAGCTGTCAATTTCAGAGATTGAAGGGACTGATGCCAATGTCCCGACTGATGGATGGATCAGGTCTAAGGTCCACGGATCGTCCACTGCATGCTTTTTCAGGTAAGGAAACCATATCTGACGAGGCCAGTATGGGGCAATCAGAATCATTGAAGACCCTAGCTGAGAAGCTTTTGAATAACTTTGGGAAGGAGTGGAATTGGAGGAAAAGCATAAAGCAACCCTGTTGGCCAAGGTTGTGCTAGAGCATCCATGGCTGGTACTTCCTGATGTGGAATCAAGGAGAAGAACCTTTGGCACTTGGTGTTTTGTGGAGTCCCCATCTCTTGAAAACCTGGGCTGCTACTGTGCGGTTTAGAGACCATTCGTGAGGAGAGAGAATTGTCCTGCTTAATTTGTCCGCCAATACATTTGACTTTGATGTGGGTCGCTACCAAGAAGCGGTTGGTAGCTACAGCCCATTCCCACACTCTCATGGCCTCTCTGCAAAGGATACGATCTGGTCCCTCCTTGTTTGTTCAGATACCAAACCACCGACATGTTGTCTGTGTGGATGGCGATGATGCCCTGAGGAAGAAACTTGTGTAAGGCCTGTAGGGATAGAAGTACAGCCCTCATCTCCAACACGTTGATGTGGAGAAGAGCGCCCTGAACTAGCCTGCCCAGACAATGCCCCACCCTATCTGGGAGGCATCTGTCGTCAGGGTAACCACTGGAGGGAGAACAAAGGGTTTTCCCTGATCCAAGTTGGATGTCTAGGTCCCTTTGCATATTTCCGTAATCATGATGTGATGATTGAGGGAAGATCTTGAAAGGACCATTGAGTTGACAAGAGCCACTGAAGAATCCTCATGTGTAACCTTGCTAGAGGAACTAAAAGTACCGTGGCAGACATTGAGCCTAGAACCTGTAGGACCATCCTGGCTGGGGCTTTGGATCTCGAGATCAGAGCTTGAACTTGGCCCTGTAAAGTTCGGATCCGCAGGAAGAAAGACGCATCAATCTTGAGTCTATCTCTGCTCCTATAAACTTTATGCTGAGAGGGCAGCAAGACAGACTTTGACCAATTGAATGTAATCCCTAGGAAACACCCAGGAGATGGTGGCTTTGAGGTTGTCCATAAGTAGATGCCTGGTGGTGGCAGTCAGGAGCCAGTCGTCGAGATAGGGAAACACTTGGAATCCAAGACTCCTCAGGTGAGCCGTCACTACTGCCAAACACTTGGTGAACACCCTGGGGCTGTGGTGAGACCAAAGGGCAGAGCACAAAATTGGTAATGACTGGCTCCCAGGCTGAAGCGCAGATACCTTCTGGACGCCTGATGTATCGGTATGTGGTAATACTTGAGGTCTATGGAGCACATCCAAACATCCTTCTCTAACAACGGAGAATGGATTGCAAGTGACCATTGAATTTGGATTTCGTGACGGATAGGTTCAGTCTGCTGAGATCCAATATTGGTCTCAGGTCCCCTGTCTTTATGGCACTAAAAGAACCTGGAGTAATTTCCTGATCCGATTTGGTCTGTGGGGACCGGTTGGATGACTCCTTTCTAGCAGCTTTGAAGCGCTGCTATTTCCCTTTGACTGGGTGGTGGGTCCGGGATTCTCTTGGACGGAGGGGTGAGTATTTGAATGGGATGGTGTAACCTCCGGCAATTATCGCACCCATCTGTCCTGAGTGATTGACTCCCAGGCTTTTAGGTGCTTGGCAAAGCGACACCCGACTGGCTCGAGCAGCACAGCCGGGCAATCCCTCATGTCGTGTGGGAGGCTGAAGAACTCTCCAGCCTGAAAAATTTCCCCCCTCTGCCTCTGGCGGGGAATCTTCCTGCTGTTGGGAGAAAAACTTGCGAGATTTTGAACCACATTTAGATAACGTTTTCCCTCTTGCTCACAGCGGTAAGGGTGTCTTTCACCTTGGGTCCAAACAATGAGGACCCATCAAAGGGAGCGCGCGCGAAGAAGACTTGAAGGCCTGAGCCAGGCTTGTCAAATGAGCCTCATGGACGAGTTAGCAATTGAGGATAGCCAACTGAGAGCTAACGGACTGGGCTAGCTGCTCAGGTAGGTTACCCGAGAGGAGTCTGACAACTCCTTGACCAGATCCCTCTGAAGCCTGGTAAAATGTGCCAAATAATTCAGAGACCTTCTATCCATACTCCTAGACTCCTTATTAGGAGGATGGATGGGCAGATGCCACCACCATGGCATCTACAGCCGAACTCCTTCGGGAGCAGATAAGAATTTGTTTGGACGAGAAGGGACTGGTTCAAACTAAATCCAGAAGCCTGAGCCCCAAAGGCCTTGAGGAGCACTGATTCGTCCAGTCCGGGGTTTGGACATCCAGCCGCCTCGTTGTTTGAGGATCTCTAAGATGTCCGAGACATCATCCGAGGGCGACTTAGGGGACCTCCGCATCATCCATATCAGTGTGGGAGTCCACGTGCTTCCTCTTGCACGATCTCTTCCTTGGGGGTTCCTCTGAAGACAACTCGAAGAACCCTCAGGAGGAGGAACCCCCACTGGGGGTAACCTCAGGCCTGAACTGCCAAAGACCCAGTCTCCACGCCCAGGGAAGGTGCTGGTAAAACCGGAGAGATGGCGGACCCCAGAATCCTGGGAGCGAGAGGGAGGCTAGCATAGGTCCCAAACATCAGGTCCAGCTGAAGAAGTCCGGACCCGAGGCCGGGTTGGAGTAAGGGTCGGAGCCGACCCTGAGATCTCCAAGAGCACCTGCTCCGACGGAGCCGGGGTCTCGTAGGAGGAGGAATGGCAATGGGTGGGTCATGGTCATCGCTCCGAGGAAACAAATTTTGGAAGACTGGGGACTGGAAAGTCTTTGGAGCACCCTGTCTATATCAGAGAGGAAACAGAACGGGTTGAAGACCTCTCCCTCGGCCCCAAGGGACTAGGGATGAGAATACACCAGATTCCATCGGTGCCGAGGTAAGACCGGCGCCCGAGGAGGAAATGTCTGGCCGGGCGGACTTGGCCCTCCGAGCGGAGCCGGAGCCGACCGAAGGTGACCCGCCTCGATCTCCGAGCCCCATGCCCGAGAGCCCGAGCGTCGAGGCATGAGGCATCCCGTTCGACCCCAGGCTCCGGGCCCTCTCGGGAGCGAAGGAAGAGGCCTGCCTAGGTCTCTTGGCAGTCGGATCCGACGGACTGGTCGGAACCGAAGCCCTTTTTTGGCAGGAGTCGGAGAGGAAGACAAGGCTTCTTCAAAGAGGGTTTAATCAACCCTTTGAGAATCAATTTATTTTTCCTCTCCTGGAGGACCCTTGAGGAAAAAGCGTGACATACGCTGCATGACTCCTGCAAGTGCTTTGCCCCTAAACAATAAACACAAAGTAGATGGTCATCAGTAACAGACATCTTAAAAGCACATTTAGAACATTTTTTAAAGCCCGAAGGCCTAGGGGTTTGAGACATGTTGATACACAAATCTAGTCACTCTGACAGGAAAGTACACTAAATTTTTACTGCTGATAAATAAAGCTTACAGTAATAATTAATGCCAACTCTTCCTGTAAAAAGAACAGGTAACTCTAACCAATTTGTACAATTACTAGAGACCCTGTAAGTATAAAGGTTAACAGTCCGGGAAGGCCCTGGATGGAGGGCGAAAACAAACTGAACCCAATCACACACAACAATTCCAAATCCAAATCGCACAAGGTTAGCGATAGCCGTTAAAACAGCTTTTGTGAGCAAAAACAGCAAAAAACTGACAGAAAAGTTAGTTTAATAAACTACTTAGCCCAGCCAGCTCGAGACCACGCTCTTCAGGGAAGCGGCAAAGCGAGATCTGGGGACTGGTGGTGGTGCATCCTGGGATATAGTAAGCTCAGCCAATAAGAGACTTGGATCGGCTCCGAACCCATCATTCAGAATGTAGGCGAGATAGGATCACATAACATCCAACTGCTTGCTGCTTCAAAAGTGTACAGAGTGGAGCAAAGACCATTCTTTGGTTGATTAAATTAACAATAATGTCAGCATTTTAATGACTAAAGAGGAAGCGCAGAGAAACAAAAATCATTAAAGGATCCAAGATTTGGGGGAAAACAGAAGTATGAATGTAAACCACTGGAAACTGGGAATGACAGTGAGAAATTAATAAGTTAGGAAGAACTAGATAAAAGGGCATAAAGGAGGTAGCTACAGGTGCCAATGTCTGAGATAGGAATGTCACGCTGTCTCCTATGAATATGATGCCAAAGCCACCTGGTAACAGGCTTTAGTTTCTATTGTGTCCTACAGGCCTCAACTTGTTTAATCTTGTACTCCTTCTAAGTGGTCATAACATCTACTTGGAGTTCTCCAATTTGATGAGCCAAAGTACCTAACCATCATTCAGCTCTTATAATTGTAGTTTAGAAGGATTAGAAACAGTCCTGGTTACAGCTTGTTAGACATAAAAGTCAGTGTTAGACTAGTGAAAGGGAAAGTAAAACCAAGGGGGGAAAGGGGGAACAAAGAAGTTCTTTTCTGAAAAAAAAAAAAAAAGACATTCCTCTTTTGGAGGTTTTTTCTTTCCTCTTCCTCCAGCTTGAAGCCTCAGTGTGCAACTAGGAAATGTCACCACAATAATGGCAATCCAGAGCAATCAAAATGTGTTGGACTCATTATCCTATGTCAGGGTATCTTTTATGGTACAATAAGGTCTACAGTGCATTAATCAAATGGTCAGATATGGAGAACACACCCAGTCACCTGTTGTTGCTCATTTCCCATCAGCTGAAAAGGAATGAGTTGCAAGCAATCAAATGGAATCTTCACTACTTAAATGAGCAGCTACCACTCAGTGCAGTGAAGTAATGGTGGCCTGACTAGTTAATATCCAACCTGACTTTGTCTTATCTATGCCCACCACTTGAAACTACCATTTACATCTAAAAAAGTGATCGCAACTCCTCCCTAAGGTAAAAAGCTCCTGGGGACATATGATGCACAGGACCCCTCTGTGAAGCAGAGAATATGAAGAAGTGCTGTTTGCTCTACAAAACCAAATGTGTTCTGAATGCGTAGCCACAGAAATGGTGGTCTATCCAAGAAATCATTCTGGACTGCCCAAGGGCCATACTCTTAACTAGGCTGTGTCTACAGTTTGGATCCTCCTCAGGCACAAATCAGGTAAAAGAAAAACCTTACCTCACCCAACCCTCCCCTCATGAAGCTGTCCATAACACCCAGCCCTTTTTCCTGACCATCACCTTGTGGTCCTCAACGGCTGTGGAAAGTTAGGCCTTGTGACAGGTGTGGAGAAGGAAGTTTTCCTCAATAATGGTTACCAATGCCCATTACTCTGCCCAATCAGAAAAAGTCTCCCCTTGATTCACTACACTCCTCTAGTTTTACTGTTAATGTGTCATTGGTTGTTTGTTTGGAACTTCCAAATGGTAGTTCAATTATAAAGATTCATAAAATATGTTACAAAGTCGTTTTAAATACTCCACCTCAAAAGAGTGAAGAGTGACCCTAAAAAGGAAGCTGGTGTACCAGAGAGTTTTTAGAATCCTAAAGACTCCACCCTCCCAACCCACAAGTAGTAAAGAATTTTTGCCTCTCTAAACCTGAGAGTACAGTTTTGGAAGTGCCAACAAAGATTACATCCATTTCACTAGTGATCTACTCACATGACACTAAAAGGGTATGAATGTGAAAAGTAAAAACTCTGGGATGGTAATGATGGATTTCCCCAGAGATTGATCCTCTCCATCCTTATTGCTCTTCCAAGTTATTTTGTTCCACAAAGCAGAAGTGCTTCAGATTTGTAACAAATTAAGCTAAATAGCATCAAACAATCTAGCTAGGTCAACTGTGGGTACAGGAATCAGTCAGGCTTCAATGATTTCTTCAAGCACTCAATGTGTCAGTTCACTACCTATGTTGTATCACTCAGGATTCAAGTTACTACAAAGCAGAGTAGTGTAACCACATTGGGTTATCAGAGACGGCTCTCATATTTCTTTAAAGCAATGATCATGATGAGGTCAAATCCATTTGTGTCGCACTACAGTGGGAAAAAAAAAGGGCCAGTTCATGCTCCAAGAAAGTCATAAAATATCTTTGACCAACCAACATAGTCCAGTCATTGGCCCAAAGAGTATTCAATGATCTATGGTTGGGAGAAAGCCACTTAAAAAAAAAAAACTGGAAAGCAAAAAATTTGTTAGATAGAGTAAGTCCCTCGGATGACCCAAACCAGCTTTTCATCATTTAGAAATGATAGATTTTATTAGACTGTAAGACAAGTAAAAATTATGCCAAAACCTTTCAACAAATATAAGAAGTACATATGTGAAAAAGTGTATTCAAAAACATATTGTAAAATCATGAAAGATCATTGTTTCTGTCTGTATATCTTCTCCACCCACCAGCAAGTTATTTTTATTATATGGGTTTGCTAACAAGTGGAACAATATTACAGCATCACAGTTAGCCCGTCTTACAGTAAGGAAGCACACAAGCCTTACAGACCTGAAGTGGTCCTAAGGGTCGCCCTATCTTTGTAGGGTGCAGTGGCAAACCTTGGCCTACCCCCAGACAAGATGGCTGGTTTGTACTGCCTGGAGAAGTTATGAATGGAGGTTCAGGTTGCTGACACTTAATTACTAAAAATAAGCTATGGTAACATAAACTACACTAAAACACTGTGATCTTATCTTGACCATGATGAGATCTTCCATTGCCACTGTAATTATAACAAAAGGCAATACAGCCAGCCAGCCAACCATTTGACCAAGACTGTTTTAAACACTAGCCTTCCTTAACTGCCTAGCATGAGAGAAACAAAGAGTTGGCCAGTCTGCTTAAAATCTGGATTGGGAAATAATGCAATAAAATGTGACCTAATTAAATGTCACTTCTGCAACTCCTTTAATCAGGATGGTCTGAAGAGCCACCCTGTCTTTGTTGAAGACCACATAATGCACTCTGCCTGTAACAGCATTCAATTTGGAAATCCTTCTGCCTAAGGTGATAGCTACCAGGAAAGGAATTTCAATGTGGCTGAGGCAGCATGTTCAAAGGGGGCAAATATCAATTTTTCGAAAAAAGAAGTTATGTACTCACCATAACTTTCCATCTGAGTAGTTCTACTTCATTTGTCTTCAACCTGTGGGATATTGGATCTGAGCCGGCAATCTCAATAGCATCTGCTCTGAGCTCCTAGCTCCCCCCCTTACCCATAATACACCTCCACTACCTTCCAACCCCCAGATCGAGTTTGCTGATCCTTATACTGATAAGTATTTTTTCAGGTTGGGTTATGACCTAGAACTGCAGCCCTCAGGCTGTTCACATGACAAGGCCGGAGGAAAGATGGAGGGATGGTTGAAGACAAATAAAGTAGAACTATTCAGATGAAAAGTTATGGTGAGTACATAACTTCATCTACTTCATTTGGTCTTTAACCTGTGGGACAGAGTCCCCAGCTGCTAAAAATCCTGGGTGGCCCTCATGGAAGTATATTCCGGAACACGGCGGAACCAAAGGATGCTCTCCTTCTGGAAGTCAAATCCAATTTGTAATGAGAAATAAACGTATGAGATGAGGACCAAGTAGCTGCAGAGCAAATATCATCCAAAGAGACTCTAGACCAAAAGGCCACAGACGTAGCCATGGACCTAGTGAAATCAGCTTTCACCTGACACGGAGGAGACATGCCTCTGTCCTTATAGACCTGAAGGATGCATGAAGAAATCCACCTAGCAATAGTGACCTTGGAGATGGGTTTTCCCAAAAAGCGTTTATAGAAGGATCCAAACAGTTGATTGGATCTATGGAAATGTCTTATTCTGTGTAAATAAAATCATAACTGTCTATGAACATCCAGCAAGTGGAGTTTGTATTCCATTTTGTTAGCAAAATTAGGAAAGAAAACTGGTAAATTGATGGTTTGATTGATATTAACTGGTGATGCCACCTTGGGAAGAAAGGATGGATTGGTCCGAAGGGAAACCCTACCTTTGTGGAAAATCATATAAGGAACTTTTAACAGACAAGGCCTGCAATTCTGAAACCCTTTTAGCAGAGGTAATAGCCACCAGAAATGCTGTTTTCCAAGATAAGAAATCTGTGGTTGCAGCGGGTTCAAAAGGCGGAGTGACCAGAGCCTGAAGAACATAGTAAGGTCCCATGGGGGAACAGGATCCTTGACAGGGGGGCGTAATAGAAAAGTCTCTTTGATAAAGGCTTTACACAATCTGGAGGAGGAGGCTAGAGAGGCAGAATTCTCATCCACATGAAAATGAGAAATGGAAGCCAATTGAACCTTGACAGTAGAAGAACTAGCTCCTTGTTGAAAAATATCAGCTAGAAAATCAAGAATGACAGAAATAAGAGCTGTGAAAGGGTCTAAACTCATTTGAGAGGCCCAAAAGGAAAAATGTTTCCATTTACTGTAATAAACCTTCCTGGTTGAAGACTTATGAGCAGCCACCAGAATAGACCTAACTGAAAAGGATCATCCAGGAGTCCTAGATGTCAGCTTCAAACTGTCCAGGTTCGGATGATGAACCCCCGATGGGTGTGAAATCAGATCCTGAATGGGATCCAAGGCAGAGCCAGAAGGTGAGACCAAAGGAAGGCAAACCATACCTGGCGAGGCCAAAACGAGGCAATGAGGATCACTTTGCTCCCCAGTCGACGAGCTTTCTGTAGAAACCTCTGAATAAGAGGTACTGGAGGGTAAGCATACAGAAGACTGGGAGGCCAAGCAAGGACTAGAGCATCTCTGGGGGACTCCCCAGCAGGGGGTTCAGAGCGAAAAACTCACTGCACTTTGTGTTGGAAGGAGATGCAAAGAGATCGCAGCAAGGCTGACCCCATTCCAGGGAGATCTGCTCCGCTACTGAACGATTCAGAGACCACTCATAAGGCATCAGGATAGTTTGACTTAACCTGCCAGCTAGAATGTTGGACCATCCCAGAATGTGCATTGCGATGAGAAAACGGCCGGTGGAGAACGCCCATTCCCACACTCTCATGGCCTTGCGACAAAGGGGGTAAGACCTGGTCCCTCCCTGTTTGTTGACATAAAAGACCACTGACATGTTGTCTGACTAAAATGCAGTGGTTCCCAGAGGAAGAAAGGCATGAAGGGCCGGCAACGCTAAAAAGACCACTCTCATCTCTAGAATGTTTATGTGCAAGCTGGTCTCTATAGGGGACCACAGGCCTTGGACTGTCCTGCCTGAACAATGCCCCCCCACCCAAGTTGAGAGGCGTCCGTGGTCACTGTGGCTTGGACAGGGGCTAGAACAAAGGGTCATCCCTCCAAAATGTCCAGAGAACACATCCACCATAGAAGGGACGGCCAGCATACTCGACTGAGTTGTATTGGATATGACAATGGAAGTTCCAACAGGGACCATTGTACAGCTAGTGTCCACTATAGAATTCTCATATGTAACCGTATACACGGGAGAAGCATTATGGTCGCCGCCACTGAACCTAAGGTCCTCAACACTGACTCCGCCGATGGAAGATGAGAATGGTAGATCAGAGAGACATGCATCCTCAGGTTTTGTATTCTCTCCAAGGTCAGGAAGATTTTGCATTGTAATGAACCTACCCTTGCCCCAGTGTAGTATATCACCAGGACAGGATTTAGAAGTGATTTGGATGCGTTGATTGTGATCCCCAAATGCAGGGCAAGGTTTAAGAAATAATACCTGGTTTGAGCGAGTAGACGCCTGGTGGGAGCAGTGAGGAGCCAATCGTCCAGGTACAGATAGACCTGAATCCCCTGAAGCCTCAAGTGAGCCGCTACCACCGCCATCACTTTGGTGAACACCCTGGGGGCTGTGGTGAGACCAAAGGGTAGGGCTTGAAAATCCAGTCGCTTTCTTGCAGGTACAGCATGATGGACTGTAGTGTGACCATCCTGAATTTTTCATTGGCAACTGACAGGTTCAGGGTAGATAGGTCCAGAATGGGCCTCAAGTCTCCCATTTTCTTTGGCACCAAAAAGAACCTGGGGTAGAAGCCTGATCCTTTTCCTAGCAGCTTGGAAATGTCCCGTGCTGCTGCCTCCTTTTGCATGGGTGGTACATCCGGGAGGTGTTTGGGAAGACCCACAAAGGGGATAGAGTATCCTTTGAATAGGATCTGAAGCACCCAGCAGTCTGATGTTACGGACTCCCATGCTGCCAGATGCATGGACAATCACCCCCCAACTGCCTCCAGACTAGAGCAGTCGGGTCACCCCTCAGGGTTGCTGTCCAAGCCTGTCCGAGAAAGGATCTCGAGATCCAAAATTCCTCTGACCCCCTCTGCCTCAGGGCCGGCGTCCATTTTGTCCCCTGCTGCCTCTAGGGGAAGAAGAAGAGCCCTGAGTGTCCCAGGAATACTGTGACTTCCAGAACCACATCTTCTTTTGCCCTCTCCGATTCTGGGAAAAGGACCTCACTTTGGACTAAAGTTTCTTTGACGGTCTTAAAGAGAGTAGAGCCATCATAAGGGGCATTGGTGAAGGACACTTTGAAAGGTTCCAAAAACTGACAGTCTGAGCCAGGCGTTGTGCCTCATGGACACAGCAGACCCAGCTGCCATAGCCACTCCTTCAGTAGTAGCATGTGAAAGGAGTTGCATGGATGTGTTGGAGACTGCTTTCAAAGTGGCCATCCTCGAGGAGAACGAGTCCCTGTCCTCCTGCAACATGGACTTAGGGGGAGACTTCACCAGCTCCTTGACCAGGTGCCAGGTAGTTCAGTGCCCTAATAGGTTCCTTCTTAGTGGCTGCTGCTACCACAATAGCATCTATGGGGGAGCCCTTGTTCCATGCTGGCCTATCCAAAGGTGGACTCAAGATCTTGTCAGGTCTTTTCAGGATTGATTCCATGGTGTCTGGTTCCTTCCAGGCCCAAGAAGTGACCAGGTCCACCAAGGGATCTGTGTGAGAGGACACCCAGGAAGTAGATGGGCCTGTGCCGAAAGCCTCCAGGAACATGGACTCGTCAGAAGGTGGTTTGGGGACAGACCAACCTCCCCGTTGGCGAAGGATTTCCATGAGGTCTCCAAAGGAGACATCCTTGGGAGGTGACCTGAGGGAACCTTCCCCATCATCCAAATCCATATCCTCGGTGAGGGACTCGGGAGAGTCCAAGTGCCTCCTCTTACAGATATGCTTGTGAGGCACATCACCAGTGGGGTTCTCTGGGGGGAACTCGTAAGCCACTTGCTCCTCAGAGGGAACCATCTAGGGCTCTTCGAGCATGGGCTGTCCCTCTGGAAAAATGATGGGATTCGTAGAAAGAGCCGAGGGGGTCAAGGCAGAGTGTGAGGGGATAGTCAGGGGTCTCGATCCAGCAGAGAGTACCCTTTCTACCATGTCAAATGTCAAGGGAAAACAAACCTCCTGGGGAATCAATAAGGAAGCCAGTCTCCCCAGGTCCAGAACTTGGCCCATCAAAGCTGGAGCCGATGAAAAAAGTTCTGCTAAGCAGGTACCCCTGACTAAAGCCATCCTCAGATCAGAGTAGACAGATCGGAGAAGGAGAAATCTGTCCCATCTGGATCGGAGTACAAATGAACCTCCTCATCATTTTATCCATGCAGACTCTGACCTTGAGGGTCGGGGAACCGAGGCCCTAGATGTCAAGCATGTCTCCTCCGGCTTTGGGGAAAATCTCAGAGATTTTCAGTCCTGAGGTTGAGTCCCAGCCTGGGAGGGAGGAGAAGCCAGGGCAAGAGAGGAAGGTGGGAAGAAGGCCTTTCAGGGCCTCCTGTCCTCGTTAAAACCAGTGCAGATTGTGGCCATCTGCTGGGGACAACTTATGGCCACACTCAGTGCACCTTTTAAACACAGACTTATCAGCCATTCAGACAAAGAGGGGAAAAAAAGTAAGACAAAAGATATTAGTTTTCCCACTGAAAACCACTCGCCCCACACACACACACACACACACACACACACACACACACACACACACACACACACACACACACACACATTGAAGGGGGAAGGGAAGCAAGTATACTACCAACGAATCTAAGCTAAACAACAGTAAAGTTTAATTACGAACCTATACTAAGCACTATCCTAAAAGTTAGAGAGAAAAACGGCTTTCTAAAAGCTATCAAACCCACTTACTACTTGGAGCTCTGGAGATCATGATGCTTCAGCTAGTTGCAACAAACAAGATCTGGGGGTTGGAAGGTAGTGGAGGTGTATTATGGGTCTCTGATCCACTATGGATCCGGTATCCTGAAGGTTGAAGATCAAATGAAGTAAACTACTTCAGATATGAAGTTCAGGTCTAAAGGAAGGTGTGCCAGTTTCACTGGGTGAGTTCACATGTAAAACCCTTTTTAAAAAAATGGTTTACAAGAAGTGTGGCAGCAAAGGGAGCTCTAATGACAAACAGACAAGTAGTTGTTAGGGTATAACATCTTGGACTGAAAAATGACAAATTCTTAAATAATCTAACTTAGGTTCTACATTTGTATCCTACAAACACGGAAACAATGACAGAGACTGCATTTGAAGAACCTTTGCTTCCTCCTTGTGAACAATTTATGTGATACCCTATGGTTTCTTCTACTTAGATACCAGCCTTTTACAGCCTTTATAAGTTATAGGGGATTGCAACAACACACTTAATTATGTAAAACACAGACTACTGAAACAATGTTCACATCTAGATCAAGAGAGGTCATTGTGCCCCTCTAATAACTTATCAGGCCCATAATTGAGTACAATGCCCCGTTTGGGATGTACCTTACCAGATACCTTCAGCAACTGGAAAGACCACAAAAGTATCTCACCAAGAGGATCAAGGGGCTCAAACAGATGCCCTATGCAGTTCAGCTAAAGAAACCCCAGCTCTACTCAGTTGCGTACCGCCTACTCAAGAAACGATCTGTGACTGATGTATAAAGCCATGTCCAACCCAAAATTAATGGACATGCTTCACCTGAGGAAATCTAAATCCCTTAGAGCTACACGCTACAGGGACCTGAACCTCAGCACAGAAATAAATAGGACATGCTGGAAGGGCAGATTCATATCCCAGAGGCTCCCCTCACTTTGGAACAAAATCCCAATCCATGTCAGGCAGAGCCCCTCACTGAGCAAAAACATACGGAAAGTCAGCAATTCTGCCCAATACACACCAAAAGCAGTCAATATTCCACCAAAGTTCTTTATTCCATCAACGATCTGGTACCTCGGCAATTCGCCTTCAAAGGAGAGCCCCTCACTGACCCTCTTTAAGAGAAATCATGACGAATGGATGGGAGATCATAAGTTTACCCCTGGGATCTCTTCTGTGTCGCTGCTTGACAGAGGTACAGTAAACAAACCTTAAAAGGGCTACCTTCTGTGACCTACTATACAGAGGCACAGTCAACTAATCTAAAAGGGTGGCGAAAGCCAAAAATACTCTGACTAGGCTTATAAATGCCCTAGGGCAGATAGCCTAGTATCAACCTATGAACCTATCTCAATTTCTTCATGTGTTTCTTGTGGCACTCGCCTCCATAAACCATAAATGCTATTAAGTGGCATTGCTCCATCACAAATGTTCTGCAAATCACATAATGACTCCAATTCACGATGGGGTAAACAGTCAATACACAGCAGACGTCCTACTTTAAAAAGTGTTCTGTATGTCTTCATAGATCACCTACCCAATACTGCTGCTTTCCTCATTCTTCTGTTCTAAACTTTCAGTTTCGTGTTTCCTCAACTGCTGAAGCAATTCAGATTCAGTCTGCTTTTTCAAATGCTCAGGCATTGAGGACGCAACAGCAGAAGCTGCGGCCACTAGTTCAGGGCTCAAGGAGTCCTTTCTAGAATAAGAAAGTAAGTATTCCAGTATTAGTTGAATGCACTTAGTCCAGCAACTCAAAATCAGAAATATCATTTTATTAGAGTATGAAGTAACACTGACATTCTAAGCAACTTCCAGTTATTAAAAAAATTTAAATCAATTTAACTGATATCAACAGGCTCTAAATTAACCTGTTAAGAGGACACGAAAAAAAATGACAGCTCACTTTTCTGGTGTCACTACAGCAAAACAGGACTAACATTTTTCAGCAAACTGACAAGGCACTTTCTGCAGACTCAGGAAACAAGCCTGTCAGTCAGTGACAACATTCAGGTAAACAGTAAGCAGTTATGCAAAGAACCCACTGGAACAGTACATTGCTGATGTTGATTTCCTTTCCATAGTTTAAATATTTGCCTCCTTTAAGTTGTTACCATTTCCTTCTTAATTATACAGGCCAATAAAAGAAAAAAAAAAAAAGTACAGTTTTGTACCTACCATAAATGTAGATGTCCGATAGGTATGCATCTGCAGTCATAACATATGGGTTGTCCTGCCTCAGGCAGCCCTTCGGTTGGCCGGATTCCAAAGTCTGGGTCTGGCCTCGGCTGATGACGCACTTTCCCCGACGTCAGAGCGTCTGGGGTATAAAAGCATCAGCCAACGCCATTTTCCTCAGTTTTTCTTGCCCCAGATGCCAGGTGCCCTCTAGGAAGGCTAAATTTGGATAAATGCTGAAAATTTCCAAACATTTGCAAATTATATACATGTATAAACAAACAAATACACCATAATAGATTCCCCCAGCTAGCTGAAAGAGGGGTAAGCACCCTAGGACTACCACAGAGGGGAAGGAGGGAGGGTAATCCTGACTGCAGATGCATACCTATCGGACATCTACATTTATGGTAGGTACAAAACTGTACTATGTCCTTCAAGGATGCATCTGCAGTCATAACATATGGGTAGAATATCATAGCCAATCTGGGGGAGGAGGTACTAAGAAAAGGATGGTGTAGTTAAGATCCCCTGCAGGACTGCAGTTGCAAACCCTGCTCTGGATCTAGAGTATAAAGGTAGATTGTAATGCTTGGCAAATGTATGCATGGAGCTCCAAGTAGCAGCTTCTAAAATGTCCTTGGTAGCCACCCCCCCGTAGGAAGGCTGTAGTGGTGGCCGTGGCCCTTGTGGAGTGAGGCCTGATATTTTCAGGAACTGTCTTTCCATGAAAGGAGTAGCAAAAGCGAATGCAATTTCCTATCCATTTTGAAATTGTCTGTTTGGAAATTGCTCTTCCTTGCACCCCAGTTGCATATGCTACAAAAAGCTGGTCAGTTTTTCTGCTAGTTTTTGTTCTGTCCAAGTAGTAGCGTAGTTGTCTGTGTATATTCAGGGTGTGCAAAAGTGTTTCCCCTCTATTCTGTGGATTAGGGAAGAACGTAGGCAAGTGAATAGCTTGGTTCAAGGATACCCTAGATACCACTTTTGGCATAAAAGTAGGGTTGGTTCTTAGTGACACTCTGTCCTGGTGGAAAATAAGAAAAGGCTGCACTGCCATTAATGCCTGTAACTCAGATACTCTTCTTGCTGAAGTGATTACCAGAAGGAATGCAGTTTTCCAAGATAGAAAATGTAGATCCGCTGATGCTGCTGGTTCAAAAGGAGGTAGTGTCAGTTTCTCCAGCACAAAGTTAAGATCCCAGGCAGGTAGAGGGGGTCTTCTTGGAGGTTTAATATTTTTTATCCCTCTCAGAAATTGTCAGAGGAGAGGGTGTGAGAAGATAGGTGGATCCACATTGTATTCTGCTAAGATTGCTGAAGCATGAATCTTAATGGAAGAATAGGACAGGCCATTGTGGAACAATTCTGCTAAGTATTCCAGGATATGTGTTAGGTTTGCCACTGTGACATCCGTGCCCTTTGATGTGCTCCAAATGAGAAATCTCTTCCATTTAGCTGAGTATGTCTTCCTTGTGGAGGGCCTGCGAGCCTCCAGGATAATGTCCTTCACCCTCTGAGATAAAATAGTTCGATTGGGGTTTAAGGAATTTTCCAGGCAGTTAGCTGCAATTTTTTCAAGTTGGGATGCAGGGTCTTGAAATTGTTCTGCGTCAGAAGAAGAGGCCATAGGGGGAGAAGCCATGATTTTGTCTGAGACATGCTTCTCAATAATGGATACCAGTGTTGTCTTGGCCAGTCTGGAGCTATTAGTATCACTTTTGGCTGTTCCTCCCTGATCTTCAGTAGAGCCTTGTACATCAATGGGAGAGGTGGGAAGGAATATACTGTTAGGGCATTCCAGCTGAAAGAGTGAGTCCACTCTCCAAGCTTGTGGGTGGTATGTCCTTGAGCAGAATGTCTTCAGTTGGTGGTTGTGTGGGGAGGTGAACAGATCTATCTCCGGCATTCCCCATGTCTTTGTTATGAGTTTGAAGATGTCTGGATGCAGCATCCATTCGTGTGCATCCATGGTAGTTCTGCTTAAGCTGTCTGCTAGTGCATTTTCTTTTCCTGGTACGAATTGGGCCTGCAGCTGGATATTGAGATTCAGGCATAGATTCCACAGATTCATAGCCATCCGGCATAGAGGGTAGGAATGTGTGCCTCCCTGTTTGTTTATGTACCACATGACCGTTGTGTTGTCTGTCCTTATTAACAGATGTCCTTGTTGGAGGAAGGGTCTGAATGCCTCGATTGCATGCCTCACTGCCAGCATTTCCTTTTGGTTTATGTGCATGCTTAGCTGCCCTTGAGGCCATAGGCCTTGGATACATTTGCCCTCCATGTGTGCTCCCCATCCTCGGTCTGAGGCGTCCGTGGTGATGGTCTGCCTTGTTTTGGTTTGTTGAAAGGCAACCCTCTGTTGGACTGGCAGGCCTGAGCCCACCACAGGAATTCCTTTTGAAGGCATGGAATGATTGGTATCATGGTTTCTAAACTGTGACTGTGTTGAGACCATACACTCCTTAAGTACCATTGTAATTTCCTCATATGCAGCCTGGCATGTGGGATTAAAATTATGCAAGATGCCATGTAACCCAGGGCCTGCAGGACTTTCCTTGCAGTAAGCTGAGTTTGTCTTGACAGAGTCATGAAGTAATCTGGAAGTTGTTTTTGTTTTTCTTCTGTGAGAAAAGCCATCTGGGTGATTGTGTCCAGATCTGCACCCAGAAAAGTTATCCTTTGGGATGGTAGTAGTCTTGACTTTTGGATGTTGACTGTGTATCCCAAGGTCTGTAGCAGGTGTATGGCATAGGCCAAGTCCCTTAACAATTTTTTCTTCTTGTCCGCTTGTATTAGGCAGTCGTCCAGGTATGGATAAATTTGAATTCCCTGAAGTCTGCAATGTGCAATTACTGATGCCAGGCATTTCGTGAATACTCTGGGCGCAGTAGATAAGCCAAAGGGCAATGCTGAGAATTGATAATGCTCTGATCCTGCAAGAAATCTGAGGTGTCTTCTGCAATTTGGTCGGATAGGGACGTGCAGGTATGCCTCCTTGAGATCTAGAGTCACCAGCCAAGACTCCTTGCCCAACATAGGAAGAAGTTGCTGTAGGGTCAACATTTTGAATTTTGGCACAATGAGATAAGTGTTCAGTGCGGACAGGTCGAGAATAGGCCTCCATTGGTTTTCTTTTCTTGGTACAAGGAATAGTCTGGAGTAAAATCCTTGGCCTTGTTCTGAACATGGTACCTTTTCTATGGCTTTCATCTGAAGTAAATTGCTGATTTGTCTTAAAGCCTCTGCCTTCTGATTTGGTGGAAGGTTTGGCATTCCGCTTCTTTTTGGCAAAGTGTGGAAGTGAAACCTGTATCCTTTGTCTATTATTTGCAATGTCCATGTATCCTTTGTGATGCAATGCCAGTTTTTGAGAATAAAGCCAGCTTTCCACCCAAGGGTGCTTCCAGTTGATCCCTGGTAGGCGGAATCAGAGTCAAGTCATTGGGTCTGTCCTGTAGTAGTGGTTGTAGTTGTAGCAGTTGCACTACTCCTCTGGTTGGCAGGCTGCCACTGACGGCCTCTGTAGGAGCCCTTCGATTGACCTCTGCCTCTAGGGCGCCTGTTCCTGCCTCTCTGGGCTCTGGTAGAGTCTGGAAAGGACCAATTCTTTGTAGGCCAGTTTCTGCTGAACCTCGGTGGTTGAACTTGCAGGAAATCTTTAACTGTTTGCACAGATTTTGCTTTTTCTTCAACCTAAAATCTCCTGTGCAGGGGAGCCAAATAAATTTTGTTTCTCCATTGGAGCATCGAGGAGTTTAGCTTTGACATGGTCTGGCAAAGATTGCTCCTTCAGCCAGGCATGCCTACGAATAACTGCCCCAGTCATAGCTGATCTAAATGAAGCCTCCAGTGCATCATAGCCACATTTTAAAAAATGATTACTAACCTGTTGTGAGTTATGTACCAAATCCTGAAGGGATTTACGGTCTAAGGGTTCAGGAGAAGAAGGTTTCTTATTCAGTTGATCTAACAAAAACTCTTGGTACTGTATCATATGGAATTGACAGTTTAATGCCCTGGCAGAAAGAGTTGCAGATGTATACACCTTTTTTCCCCATCTCTATAAAGCTCTAGACTCTCTTTCAGAGGGTAGGGGATTTTTGGCAGTAGCGGCTGCAACCCCTTTAGGGTCCTGAGAAATAGTTTCTGGGTCTGCAGCATGGGCTTTATACAGATGGAAATGAGAATCCGGGACCCTGTAACATCTGTCAGGTTTGGCAGGGGCCGGAGGAAGAGAATCAGGGGCTGTACTGACATCATTGTACTCATCATCAATTACATTTAGAACAGGAGGTATAGCTAAGGGCCTATGCTGAGGCAAATGCAAAAAGGTCCTTAATCTTTTTCTAGAATCAGAGAAATCCTGACCTTGCCATTGAAAGTGCTCTCTCATGGAGTGTAAAGTCTCCCCAAAGGAAAATTCTTCAGGAGGGGTGGCCGAAGGGATAGATTCCTCTGCATCTGAATCCTCATAAGGCGAGTAAGCCCCTTCCTGGTGGTCTGACAAGTCAGATCCATCGGTGGAGTAATCTGAGGAGTGAGGTTCAGAGGGTTCAGTCCTGGGCCTTTTGTCTAGAGGAGGTTGAGAGGCCCTGTCTGGGTGAGGTTGTGAACCCCTAATTAAGGAGATAAGGTCCTCAGCAAGGCTGAGGATCTGAGAACTAGAGGAAGGCCTCTGGGATGTAGATTTGGCAGGCAAAGCTTTTGAAAGTTTGGCAGCTTTAGCCCTGGAAAAGGCCTTAATAGACATAGAAGCTGGGGGCCTAGCTGCCCCAAGTGCAGGGGTAGAAATGTCCAAAGGTATGGTGTCGGACAATTCCTGAACACTAGCTTCGGTAGGGAGTTCTGAAGCTGACTCAGCCAGGGCCTCTCGGACCTCGGTGGTCGTAAGTATGGTTTCGGTTGAAGGAATTGCCGTGGACTTGGTTTCGGCCGAAACCGAGACACTCGCGGTAGACCTAGCCGTGGTTTCAGCCGAAACCGCGGGCCGCGAGTGTCGGTCCTTTTCCTTGCGTTTTTTGACCATATGTGAAGTCGGAGTCTCCGACGGCATTTTATAAGCAAAAGTGGCTCCAAAAAATTCCTCTGCAAACTCCGACCGACGTCTAAGAGTTTGTCGGTTGAAGGAGGCACAGGCTAAACAGGCTGATACGTCGTGGTCTGGGCCTAAGCAAGGAAGGCAGTAAGAATGGAAATCCTTATGAGGTATTTGTTTCCCACAAGTTAAACAATTATTTACTTTGTCTGACATCGGCTGAGGCAAGAAAGAGTCCCCAACGGGGTACTTAGCTTTTTTCGAAGTCTTCGGTAGCTGAAATCTCTGGATCTGACCGACCGGCACTTGCGAACAGCTTCTGCTTCGGGCACCGCGCGGCAAGAAAGACTGAGGAAAATGGCGTCGGCTGATGCTTTTATACCCCAGATGCTCTGACGTCGGGGAAAGTGCGACATCAGCCGAGGCCAGACCCAGACTTTGGAATCCGGCCGACCGAAGGGCTGCCTGAGGCAGGACAACCCATATGTTATGACTGCAGATGCATCCTTGAAGGACATCAAGGCTCCCTACCCACTCTCACAGTAATGTATACTGCAGTGCATTCTACAAATTGATGTTAGGCTGTAGTACCTTTTTGATCACCACATGCCAGCAGATGGAAATGATAAAAGAGGTGGTGAATTCCAAAGCCCCAGAATCTTTAGGTTGTGATGAAAAAGTGCTGAACGAAAATTATGTACATGCTACAACAATAAATCTACTTGGAGAACCCAGTTTTTAAATTTCTAGGGCTTCATGTACTGAGAACACTCAGTCTACCAAGGCTACCTGTGCATCTACCCTTCCATGATACCCCTTCATTCTCCACTTCTTAACAAATTGACAGAATCATATTGCATACACACAATAAACAGATCTTGCCCTATCCAAGCAGGGGGATGGAGGGAGGGTCGGTTAGCAAAGAGTAAGCTCTTCAAGCAAATACAACATTACAATAAGCATATTTTTATTATTTACTTGTATTTGTTGACAAAGAAAGTCTGACTGGGCAATCAGTGGAGATCAGTGGAGAAAATCTCCAGCAAAATCACATATTTAAAGTTACATTTCATATATAGTTTTCTATGGAAGTTCTATTACATTATGTATGTAGGCACACAATAATGCAAGCCAATAAAGTTGTTGTTGTTTGTCTTTTCGGCTTTTCCCGATTAGTGGTCGCCACAGCGAAACTCCAGTCTGCTAATGATTGGCAGTAGATTTTTTTTTATGGTGCTGAGTTGCCAGCCCGACGCCCAACCTTCAGCGAAGGCATGCCCATTCACACACGCCTTTCGGAGGCCACTCGACCAAATTACAGTCTAAAATCATATGAGAAAAAGACCTAGCAGTATTACTTATATAGTTACATTTTCAAGCATTTTCATGCAGAAACAAGTACATTTTGTGTTTAAGCATATAAAAGCACAACCTAATGTAGCTATCACAGAAGTTACAGTGTAGAACTAACTTCTAGTAATATACTGGGGGAGTAATTGTGTTAATTGATAGTGTACAAAGAAGTCAAAGTCAAGAAGTAGTTGAATTGAAAAGTATAAAGGATATTGAGAAGAGAATTATGTCAGTTCTATTATTATAAGAAAGTTTAAATACAAGAAAGGGGTGTAGGAAAAAGTATTATTTCAGTAAAAGTTAGTGAGGTTATAGAGAAAGTCTTAGTTCTAAGTTATGACGTGGTAGAAGTGATTAGGGTATTGAGGCAGTGGAGAGTAGAGATGAACAGGGTGATAATGGCGATCAGCCTGGAGAAGTCTGAGATTTTGATATCCTCAACCTGATGAGGAAAAGGAACATAACCAGAAGTGGTTTAGATGTTGTTTGAATAGTGTTTTTAAGTTTGGGAGTATAAATGCTAATTTTACTTTGGTACGGAAGGCATTTCTTTGAGACATAGTGTGTGTACATGGATTTGTCTGCGAAGTTGTGCCCTGTACATAAGTAGAAACTGTTCAGTAGAGCAGATATCTCTGTTTATGGCATAATGGTGTAGGGTACGCAGTAGGGATGGGCATTTTTCTGGATGGTAGATAGGTTTAAGTGTTGTAATTAGCTGCAAGTAGGTTAAATAGTATGGTAGTTCTAGCCAGTTCAGCTGTTTTAGGTCCTGATCACTGTGCACCTATCTGAAAGGTCGGTAGCAAAGTTTGCTACCTTGTTGAAGTAAGATTTTTTTTTTTTTGTGGCATTTAGGTTTGTGAGGATGGGGAAGCATACAGGAGGGATGGAAGTAAGTTGAGGCTAGTGTCGACCTTGCTGTGTGTGTAAAGTATGCCTTGCCCCTATAGAGGGAGCCTAATTTCTGATGTACTCTTTTTTTAACACACTGAAGGATATGCTGTGAATTTGCCATCTATTATTACACCTATAAGTTTGTTTTGGATTACTGTTTTAACTTTGGTGTTACTGGCTGAGGTTACGTTGAAGGACTGTTTTTGACTGAAACAGGGTTTTGGGGTAAAAGCATCAATTTTGTTTTGTTGGGATTAAGCAATAAATTGTGATGTTTTGCTAGCCAGGCTTCAACTTTGAAGAAACATATTTGGGTGCTCTCTTGGAGTTTTGATAAGGAAGGGGCTTGCACATATCAAAGTTAAGGAAGAGGCTTGCACATATCAAAGTTAAGTTATCAACTTAGCAAATTATTTTCAGTTAGGTGTGTGTCACTATGAAGCTTACTAATTAAGATGTTAAAGAGAAGAGATCCTAGTATGGATTCCTGTGGGACTACAATAGTTATTGGTAGAAGGGATGAGAACATTTGTTACCATTTAACAGCTTGTTCCCCTTCAGAGAGGTAGCTAATGAACAATGAAAGGGAGGAATTGGGAAAGGCCAACAGAAGTAAGTTCTTTGAGAACTTGGTGATGTGACATGATATCAATTGCCTTTAATAGATCTCGGAACAGGGTACACACCACTATGCCATCATTTTGACATTGGTTTATAATACTGATGAAACTTAAGACTGCATTTGTTGTACTGTGGTGGGGTCTAAATGTGCACTGTGTATTAGAGTTAAGTTTATCTGAACTAAGAGGAGCATTGTTTGATAACAGATGCACTTCTCTAGTATTTTTGACAATGGTGGCAGCATAGCAGCACATCTGAGTTGTTAAATTCAGTAAATGTATCTCCTTTGTGTAATGGTATAATGTAGGATCATTTCTAAATGGATGGAACATATTTTTTGAATATGAACCTGTTTATTAGGATGGAGACTGGAAGAGCTACAGCATCGACAGCAAGATGCAAGTAATCAGCTGACAGTTGGTCTGGGGGCTAGACAGGATGGCTTTAGCTTAAATAGAAGCTTTTATGGTGAAGTACAGGGTTAAAGTCATATAGCTGTCACTGCTTTTGTATCCTCCTAAGGAAGATTTAGTCTTGGCTCCAACCTAAACCTCCTGGGTGTCTTGACACAGGAACATACTTTTTACTATCATGCCCCAAAGGAAGAGTTGGACTTGGAAGTTATGCCCAGTTTGCATAGTGCAGCAAAAGACAAACTTACAGCAGCAGCACAGCTATCTTCCAAGGATGAACTGCCAAAAAAAAAAAAATGTCCACAAAAGCAGACCACCTCTTGTGAAATCAACTTTAGGCAACCCTATCAATTCCTTCGTACACTTCTTTTAAAACAGGAATATGCAGTTTGACAGCGAATGACCCAGACAGAATTTAGTTACCTTTTGCCCAAGTTTCTGGGCAGCATAAGAAACAGATTGCCCTTCTATAACTCCTTAGTCCTGTCCAAACAGCACCCAAGTTGCTTGTATTCACTGAGGGATGAACTACTAAACATCAAAGTACACACATCTTGAATGGCTACTGATCAATCCCAAAAGGCTGAAAGCCAAAATAGTGAAAAAACAAAACTCTTTTGCAGGATGGCAAGCACCCCTGCACCCCCAACACCCCCTGATAATTATATATACCAACTCAGAGACTGCTCTACAGTAGGGCAATTTAGTAACTAGTAACATAACCTAAATACCTAGGAACCACCTTGGACCCTATTCTTTCATTAGCCAAGCATACTGACAAAATTATTAGCAAAACACTCAACCAAAAAAATCATGCTATAAAATCTCACACTTTCTCTCACCTCTACAGTTCATAATGTCTTACCCAAAAATGTGCCTATCCCTAAAGATCAAATATTGACTCCTTCTTGTAACCTTACATTCCAGCTCAATCACATGTCAAATACAAATTATTATAAATAAAATCTGCGGATTTGTTCTTCTTCTTACAGAACTCTGATCTCATTAATGCAGGCTTCTACAGTGGTGTAAAATGGCTAACATATAAATGACAGAGCCACTTTGCTGTCACACCTACAAGCTGCTGAAAAATGGAACACTACCTACCCCTCACCCCCCAAAAAAATTACAAATTAAGCAGTCTAAGTTGTATACACAGGTCAGGCATATTTTTATCCACCAGAGGAAAAGCTGGGGATAGCAAATAATAAAGATTTGAAGGATTTTAATCGGGGGGGGGGGGGGGGCAAGAGTCGAGTGGGATAAGTTGATCCTTCCAATACAAGAAAGGGGTTTGGGATTACCCAATCTGAAGGGATATTTCAGAGCTACACAATTATGTCTCCTATACATAGCACAAGCAGAAAGCTATAATTCAAAGTGGAAAGGGACGACTATGAAACAGGAGGAAAGCTCCAAAAATAAGGAGAGACTGGGATTTTGGATGCAGATCCTTAAGGACAACAGCAGCCATAAAAATATTGTATTCATAAAGTAGAAGACAGAATTTTAAGAACTAAACCAACATACAGGAATGGAAAAAGGAGATTCTGCCAATAGGGATGGCTGCAATTACGGGTACAGAAAACCGGCAAGAAGGGGGCTGGAATTTACTGGAGCAAACTGGCAAAGAAACCAAGATATTGAGAGCAAATAATTACAGAAAGAAAGGTAAAAGAATGGGAAAAGGCCAATAATACATTTGGACTATAGGCTACAGACTGCCTTCCCTATTAAGGACTGATAGAGTTCAGACAAACTGAAAAGAATAGGGGGATCCTAAGTGAAAGACCAGCACTGGTAGAGTTTTTAGTAGATTCTAGAATAGAAGCTGCTGTTAAAAAAAACAAAAAGGATAATTAGTAGGGCATACACCATACTGCATGATGTCTCTAGGAATCAATGAAATGACGTTAGAAAGGGCTGGGAAAAGAGCTTAGATAAGCAATTCGCAAAGAACAATGGGATGGTATATGTATGGCTTCCAATATGCAACAAAGCCTAAAAGATTTAGGATTTTTGCTTGGAAGTGTTTGCACGAGTATTTAATACCCCATGCAGACACCAAGAATTTTTCCTTAGGTAGATGTAAAAACTGGAGGTGTGATGGAGAAGAAAAAGATAACTGGGAGCATATTTTTTGGGAGTGTAATGAGTTGGCAAACTTTAAAAGTTCTCTGCAGACTACTGTGTTAGAAATATTGGGTGTGAAAACTGATGAAACCAAGAAAATGATATTTTGAGCTGCAATACAGAAATTGAATTGCCTAGACATTGTAAGGCCTTGTTGGGTTTAATTCTGTTGGCTGTCCAAAAAGCAATTACAAGAAAATAGAAAGCTAAGTCTAAACCAACTGTACTAGAAATAGTGATTATAGTAACAGAGATAAAAGAACTGGAAAAGTGGGATCTTTAGAAAAGGGTGGGAGCAAATTACATAGAAAAAATAGGAAGTGTGGGAACAATATATGCAGAATATTGTTTTGGAGGATTAATGAGGTTTAAGGGAAGGCAGGAAATGAATAAAATATGTCATGTTCGATTGACAATGATTGTACAGAAAATTATGAGATGTACAATGTTTGCAACTTGAAAATGTCAGTATGGTTTGTTTTCATTTATATAAATGCAGAATTGCCTATGTCATAAGTGATAATTTAATAAAGATGTTTGTGGTACAAAACAAAAAAAAAAAAGGCAGTTAACTACACATTTTGAAGTAGCCAAAAGATATGATTATCTTCATTAGACCTTACTGTAAAAACCTGCACAGGTGAAAAAAGAAGTTATGTCTTACCATAACCTTCCATCTGTGTTGTTGATCTTCTTTCATTCATCAGTGATGGGTTCGAGTCAGCCTTTTACCAAGCTCGCGCCAGCCAAAAACTCTTGAGCTAAGCTTCTACCCAGAATGCCCTTCTCCCTGTTACCTCAGATCGAGTTTGCTAGAGACAGAGAAGTAAAGCCAAGGCCACTTCTGTGCAAATACCCTAGGACACCACTAGGACCCAAAGCATCCCCCCGGACCTTTGGTGGGGAGGGAGGGTGGTATTTGATGAATGAAGTAAGATCAACAACACAGATGGAACGCTATGGTAAGACATAACTTCCTTATCTGATGTTGTTAATCTTCTTTCCATTCATCACTGATGGGACAGAATCCCCAGCTACCTTGAGGTCCATGGGAGGCCCTTACGGAAGAACGCTCCTGAGTACCACTGAGCCGAAGGTAGCTCTCCCTCTGGAGACCAAATCCAATTTGTAATGACTGATAAAGATATGAGGTTTAGCCCAAGGGGCTGCTATGCAAATGTCATCCATGGAAGCTCTGGAGTGGAAGGCTATAGATGTTGCCATAGATCTTGTGGAATGGGCTTTAACCTTAGGCATAGGTTCTTTTGTGAGAGAATAGATAAAACTTATGCAGTCCCTTAGCCATTTCAATAACATAACCTTGGAAACAGGTCTTCCTATTCTAGGCCCAGAAAAGGAAATGAAAAGCTGATCAGATTTACACATAGGTTTGGTCCTGTCTAGGTAGAATCTCAGCTGCCCGTGCACATCTAAGGAGTGTAGGCAGTACTCTCCTTTATCGGAAAAATTTGGAAAGAACACTGGTAGATCAATGGACTGGTTAATGGAAAAATCAGAAACAACTTTTGGCAGGAAGGAAGGGCTCGTCCGGAGTGATACTCTGTCTTTATGGAAGACCACATACGGTCTTTTAATACACAATGCCTGCAGCTCCGAAACTCGCCTGGCTGACTTCATACCTACCAAAAACAAGGATTTCCAGGACAAGACCTTTATGTTGCACTTCGCTGTTTGCTCAAAGGGGGGGTGGATCAAGGACTGAAGGACTAAAGTAAGGTTCCACAGTCCCACAGGCTGTCTAAACGGAGGCCTGATGTAAGAAGCTCCCTTGAGGAAAGCTTTACATAAATGAAAGGAGATGAGTGGGGTGCCATCTAGACCATTGTGGAAATTAGAAAATCACAGCCAGGTGTACTCATATGGTAGAGGCAGGAGCTCCATCATCAAAGAACTTAGACAGGTATTGTAGCACTGCAGTCACCGGAGCAGATTTATCCTTTGACCAGGTGGAGAACCTTTTCCATTTATCCTGATAAAATCTTCTGGTGGATGGTTTATGAGAGGCCAGAATGATGTCCCGAACTGGGGAGGTGAGATTAGCTTGCCTGGCAACTAACGAAAGTGGAGAAACCAAGCCGTTAGCT
This sequence comes from Protopterus annectens, assembly GCF_019279795.1. Classification (NCBI taxonomy): domain Eukaryota; kingdom Metazoa; phylum Chordata; order Ceratodontiformes; family Protopteridae; genus Protopterus; species Protopterus annectens. Next base: position 1,838,975,989 of record NC_056735.1, read on the forward strand.
TCAGACTGGACAGGTTCAGATGGCTCAACCCTTGGGGGTGAGTAATCAAATCTGGAAGAGGGTCCAGAATCCACAGCAGGTATACTAGTTGAGGCCGAAGGAAGGGGAACCAAACTTGTCGAGGCCAGAACGGGGCAATGAGGATCACCTTGCATCTCAACCAAAGAGCTTCCTTTAGGAGTTGTGGAATCAGGGGAATGGAAGTATAAGCATAAAGAAGTCCCATGGGCCAATCGTGGATCACAGCATCCCTCAGGGACTCCATCTCCAGGAGAAATAGGGCAAAATAGCTGCTGCTCTTGTTCGATGGGGAGGTGAAAAGATCGCAGCAAGGCTGGCCCCAGTGGCTGAAAATTTCTGTCGCCACCTCGGGGTTGTGGAACCACTGGTGAGGCGGGTAGATGCATCTGCTCAGTTTGTCCGCAATTACTTCGGAGCTCCCCGGGATATGCTTTGCTATCAGAAAGCAGTTGGAAGCTACCGCCCACTGCCAAATTCTCAAGGCCTCTCGACACAGGGGGTAGGACTCGGTTCCTCCTTGCTTGTTGATATGCCAGATGACTGACATGTTGTCTGACTGAACTGCAATTATCCCAGAAGGGAGAACTGGATGAAAAGCCTGCAACACTAACAGCACCCCTCTCAGTTCTAGAATGTTGATATGCAGATTGACCTCTAAGGTGGACCATGCACCTTGGACCGTCTTTCCCTGGAAATGGCGCCCCCTCACCCGATCAGGGAAGCATCCGTGGTCACAACGGTCCTGGGCTGAGTGGATTGAAATGAGCGACTCCAAAGTTCTGCGTCTGGCCTCATCCACCAAAGAAGGTCCTGCTTGCAGGAGTTGGTTATGTGACTCTGGTAACTGAGGGGGTAATAGTTCTGGAACCACTGAGAAAGAAGGAGCCATTTCAGGATTCGCATGTGTAGCTTTGCCAGGAGCACTATCGAAATTGAAGCTGCTATAGATCCTATGGCCTGAAGAACCTCCATTGCTGAAACTTTTGTTTGACGGAGTATCACCCAGAGCTGGTGCCACAATCCCTGGAGTCTGTGGTTTGGGAGTGACACTAGACCGGGTATTGAAAACTGCTTCATTGAATTCTATTTGTTGCATAGAAGTAAGGTTTGATTTCTCCCAATGTATTGTTATACCTAAATTTTTGCCAGGAGAATGTATAATGCAGTGCTGTTACCAGAAGATGCTCGGTGGGGGCAGTGAGGAGCCAGTTGTCCAAATATGGAAACACCTGGAATCCTTGTAACCTCAAATGAGTTGTGAACACTGCCATGCACTTTGTGAACACTCTGAGGGTTGTAGAGAAACCGAATGGCAGGGGATGAAATTGATAATGGCTGGCCCCTAGCCAGAAGCAAAGCAGACTCCTGGAGCATTTGTCCATTTTGATGTGGTAATACGCATCCCAGATCTCTATCGAGCACATCCAATCGCCTTCCCTTAAAAAACGGAGAATGGACTGAATCGTGACCATCCGGAATTTGGTTTGGGTGACAGACTTGTTCGAGCTGCTGAGATCCAAAATGGGTGTCCAATCCCCTGTCTTTTTTGGCACCAAAAAGAATCGTGAGTAGAATCCGGATCCTCATTGGTCTGGTGGGACTGGTTAGATGACTCTTTCTTTGAGACAGCTTTATTATCTCTGAAGCTGCTTCTTCCCTTTGACTAGGTGGAATGTCGGGAAGCTTTTTTGGAAGGTTTGGTTGACAAGGGGGATGGTGTAACCCCCGTTGATTATACTCTGCACCAAACGATCGGTGGCAATAGATTGATAGACAGCTTGGTGCAGAGAAAAATGACCCCCCAACTTCTTCCAGAGGTAAGCAATTGGGCTGCTCCTCAGGAGCACTTGTAAGCCAGTCCAGAGAAGGAGTCCCTGGAGCCTTGGTTATGAGGACCCCCTCTGCCTCTGTAGAGGTGTCTTCCGGAATTGTTACCCCCTCTGCCCCTGGGGGTATCATCACTACGTGCGGCATGGAAAGGACCCTGTGATTTTTTGTGCCACATTTTCCCACTCCTCTGATTCCTAGAGAAGGAACGTTGAGGATTGGAAAACCGTAGGCCTATGGCAGACAGGGTCTTGCCATCTTGCTCACACCTGGTTAGCATGTCCTTTACCTTAGAGCCAAAAAGTGATGATGCTTTGATGGGAGCATTCAAAAAGAAAGACTTGAAGGGGTCTGCGAGGTCACAAATGCACATCCAGGCATGACGCCTCATAATGCCTGAACCTGCTGCTCCAGCCACCCCTTTGGTCGTATGTGATAGCAACCTCATGGACGAGTTGGAGATCGATTTCAGGGTTGCGATCATCAAGGCCACTCTGTCCCTGACCTAGTCAGACACCTGTCCTGTGAGTGTCCCAGAGAGTTCGGAGATCAGGTCCCTCTGGAGTCTCGTAAAATGTGCCAAATAGTTCTGAGACCATATGGCAAAAATCCCTGATGCAAAAACTCACTTCCTAAATCTGTCCACCACCCGGGACTCTCTGTTGGGCAGGTGGACAACAGGACTCTCCTCAGCCAAGTCCTTTTTCGGGGTTGCTGCCCCAATCACCATAGCATCGACTGGTAACCCTCTGGGCCAATGCGGGTTCTCTTTGGGAGGGGAAAGAATTTCGTCAGGTCTCCGAGGAATCGCCACAATGGAATCAGGGTTTTGCCAAGCACGCTGCACAAGGAGCCGGAAGAGCTCATTGACATGTGGGGGTCACCCAAGAGGTAGATGGCCAGGCACGGAAAGCCTGCAGGAACACGGACTCCTCAGACGAAGGGTTGGAGGGCTTCCAGTCACCTCTCTGTTTTAGCATTTCCAGGATGTCTCCAAAGGAGACATCATCAAGAGGCGACTGTGGGGACCCTTCACTATCATCATAATCAGTGTCTTCCATTAAAGACTCCTCGGGCAAGTCCATGCTTCCTCTTGCACGTCCTCTTTCAAGGGGGCTCTTCAGTGGGGGTCTCTAAGAAGTACTCATAAGATCTGGTACCCTGAGCAGGGGTATACTGTGGCTTCTCTGCCTGGTTCCCCCGGCAAGGTGCTCTGTGGCAGCTGTAGCTCAGGGGTCAAAAATTGAGATTCCTACATCAAAGGAGTGCTTCCAGAAGCGAGAGCCCTCTCCATCGCGCATAAAGCAGGTCCGCCCAAAGAGGGATAGTAGCCCGGAACAGAGAAAGACAACCTTGGGACGGGATCACACCCCGCTCTGATGAACCCGCCCCCACAAATGGAGCCTCAAGCAGGATCGGTGCAGACGTGGCTACCGACACCGAGGACAGAACCGTGACCCGAGCAGAGGCACCTGCCCCCCCCCCAGTCCCCAGATTGAGGAAAGGACCAGTTCTGCCAGAACAGAGGACCAAAGTGGCAAACCCGGAGCCTGAGTGAGGTCCACTATAGGCGCTGAGGTGGTGGGTTTAGAGAAGGACGTCGGAGCAGAAAGCTTCAGAACCAGAATGGTCGAAGGAGGAGTGTAAGAGTGTGTTTGTGGAGAAACCAACCCTGGCAGATGGGTATTAGAAAGTGTGGGTATCCCCTGGCTGCCAACAGCTGGTCCACTAGACGCACCACATCATGTTCTGACAGGCTCCTGGTGGATCTAGTGGATACTTCGGATGTGGATACTCCTGACGGGGAGTCAGGTCGGTCAATCAATGGGCTATACATCTCGCCCAGGAACGGATCTATGGAAGGTGAGTATCTGGTCAGTGGTGCAAGGCCTGCTGGCACCGAAGTCTCAAGTTTCAAGACCGGGATTAATGGGGTCAAGTTCAACTTGGTTGAAAAAACTCTTGGTGCCGAAGGGGCACTCGGATCCGAAGCAGTAGGTTCTAATATCATAACAAACGAAGGTATCGAGGGCATGCCCTGAGCCAAAGTGGCCACAGGTGCCGAAGTCACAGTAGGCGTAAT
>NC_056735.1:1839334919-1839462419 GCF_019279795.1 Protopterus annectens
ATATATATATATATAAACAGTACTCTTCTAGGCATTTATTTTCTGGATTCTTCTTAGCACTGTATATTGTTATTGGCTGTGTGCCTAGTCTTGCCAGCTCTGTTTTCTGTTTCATTACATTGTGTTGAGCAGCCCAACAGTAACATCTATGTATTGATTGTACTGAAGGAGACTTTAACCAAGATGTTAATATCAGGAAGTTACTTTTATCAGCTGATATTAAGACTGTTGTAGCTTGCTTATTGTAATTAATTTGGAACTATTTTTGCTGTTTTCTGTGCCAGGAACAGGGGGAACTATATTTTTCTAGGTGTTTGTTTGCTGGAAACTGATTATTCCTTTGGGTTTCTATTGGCTGCGTGCCTACTTTTGCTTGCTGTATTACTTGCTGCACTGTGCAGCCTTGCACACATTTGTGCTGAGCTGCCTGACACTGTGCATTTATGTATTTGATTGTATTAAAAAAGATGTCAGAGCCAAGGTGTTACTAGCTGCATATAGCTGCATGCAACAGAATGCTATTTCATGATGTATAGCAGCCTGTGGATGCATTTATTCATTACCTAATTCAAGAGACCAAACATTCTGCTATAACACATTCAAGGAATACCATTCATTTCTATGCTCCTAACCAAACTACACTCTTGTTTGTCTAACCACATGGTCATTAGTTACTACATTGATGATCATATATTAAAGGCATTTTAACTGCACTGCTTCATTATTTGTGGCATCTGTGCCTTTATTGTCCAGCAATAGTTAAATATTAAAGTGTACTTGTTTAACATCTGCAATGTAAAGTTTTTTGTATTGCCTATGTATTGCCCATGTGGGAAGGAATGATCTTATCTGTTCTTCCCTGGGGAAGATAAGAGACACATTGTTGAGCTGTTAATGTGTGTGATGGAGAATGGGAAACAGCTAGTCTTCATCGACATCTTGCTATCACCATGAATGATAGTAAAATCTTCTTCTTCTTTCAGCTTTTCCCAGTTAGGGGTTAACACAGCGGATCACCTGTTCACTCATGATTGGCAGTGGAGTTTTACAGTGCTGAGTTGCCAGCCCGGCGCCCAACCTTCCACAGAAGGCACACACGCACGCACTGACACCTAGGGCCAATTTACAGTGTCCAGTCATACAGAAAATAATGAACTTTAATAACTGACTAGGTATGCTGTGTTACACAAAGGGCATCCAGTGTTTGTCAGCTTGGAGGGAGATGGAGGATAATCTCATTTACTGCAGGGATATCCTACACCTTTCACTTCAAGGCTTCTGTGAATTAGCAAAGATATGTTCTACTCCTACAGTACCTTTTTTAAAGCAGTACAGTCTCCTAAATCTTCCAAACCAGAAAATCCAAATCACCCCTGTATAAATTTGGCAGTGGTCAATGCTAGAAGACCAAAGAAAAAATGCTTGTCTTCAGGCATTCATGACACTTGTGCATAAATATATTTGTTTAATTACTGAAATTTGGTTCCAGTGTAATACTAAAACTTCCTTGATGTTTAGGTTTAGTGGCTATCATTCAGTCAAACCATTTGTCAAGGAAAGGGGTGTATCCATAGGTAGTGTATCCATATATATTTGTAATTGCATAACTTTGTGGCAGATTCAGCAAGATAACAATGACCTTGAACTCCCAGACATCTTAGTGTCAAAGGACAAGACCAACTATCACATTACTGCCACCTACAGAGCTTGTTCCTACGTCCCCCACTGCCCATGACACCTGTCTCAACATACTAGACTCCCTAACTATTGAACCCAGCACTACTGTCTTAGAAAATTTCAACCACTCACCTATAAACTGGTAAATATATATCTCAAGCAACAAATATGGACAGTGGTTGTTCAATTTTAGCAATAACAACTCCCTGGACTTATTGATACCCTTTCCTACTAACAGAGCCATGTTCTTTGACCTGTTTTGAATAACATAGCACATCTATTCCACACTTAAAGTATCCCCCTCCATTATCAAATCTGACCATGACACTTTTACCTTTTTCTGTGAGAGCCCAACCTCAGACTGCACCTAACCCCACTGTATTTAATGAATCTATGTTAAATCATCGAACGCTTAAAAAAGCAAACAATGATTTATCGAACCCATGTAAGTGAAAGCTTACAATCTCGAACACTTACAACATCAATTTTTTTCCCTTGGAAAAAAAATCTCTGCTCCACAAAAAAAAAAAAAAAATTTAAAACATTACATAAAGTGGGGGGCTTCCCACACACCCCCTACTTAAATATATCAACTCCGAGATCGCACTACAGTTATGAAAATGGCAAAGTAATGGAAGTGGCCAAGCAATTTCTTTTCAAGGGAAAGAATTTACTTATATGCCGTTTCGCTATTTTGCCTTTTCGTGCTTTCAAGTTCGATCAAGACACATTTGAAAGAATGTGCCTTCGATCATTTAATAGGAACCAGTATTTAGCGATTGCACTAATGCAGTCCTTCTAGCACTGTTGGACAACCTAACAAAACCTAACAAAATTCAAAAGCTCTTTTCTCCCTGGGGATCCCATAACAAAGCAGTTGTCTATACCACTGCCTTCAACACACTTCTGCATCAAAGCTTCTGTTCCTATCTTAAATAAAAGCATGAGGACAAATTTAAGAACAAGTCCCTGTAGTAGAATTCTAGTATAAACAAACTCAAAAATAAAAGGAAAAAGCTTTTCATACAAAGAAATAAAATCAAGTCCCCTACTTTTGTATGTAAGTCCAAAAGGTGCTGCAAAACAACTCAGACATAAAATCAGAGCAAACCTTGCATAGCCCATTATAAGCTATGCTATTATAAGACAACCAGAAAGTATTCTTTAAAATATACCTTCTGATGCAAGTGTAAGTAATAAACCCTTGAAGTTGGGTATAACATATATACCATATACAATTTCAAATTATACAATTGCTGATGCAAAACTATTGTGCTTTTTACATTTGATTTTGCTCATAAGGATGACCCCCAGAAATTTTTCTTGGAGCTGAAAACTCTTGGTGTGATGTCAAGAAAGTATGAACCCAAATCTCTCACTACCTAAATTAATAGGCTACTGCACTTCCAAGCTAAACGCCTCAGCAGGAGTTTCTTACTGGCAGAAGGACAAGTGTTCAAACAGGGTTTTCAGGAAAAGTGCCTTACACTGAATATCAGCATATGTGCTTATAGTAGTGAAATAGACAAAAATTGCCAGCACCAAATTCAGTGTAAAGCATCAAAAAACATCCAAAAGGCTGATAAGTAAAGTATATAAACTTTTATTAAATATAATATACACCCAGACCGGTTTCAGTGAACAGGCTTTCCTCAGTGGGAATAAAAGAGTATTGACTATGAAGTGACACACACACACACACACACACACACACACACACATATATATATATATATATATATATATATATATATATATATATATATATATAGCATGAGTCATCCAATAGGATTCTTCCCAAGGTGTTCTTCCCCACATTCAAATTGTTTCCTATATGAGACAAAGAGAAAATATAAAGTCATACAATAAAATAAAATATCCATTATACATTGTGATAAATAAAACAAATAAAATATATGACTTTATAAATGATCATTCAAGCCAGGTGAAAACAAAGCCCCCAGTTTGATGATCCAGTACTTCTCTTTTTTAGTTAGAATGGAACTCGGAAAAAACAGGATGAATCCATTTGGTTCATCACAACATTTGGACGTAATATTAACCTTATTAGAAATGTTATATCCAAGCATTGGAATATCCTTACTGCCAATGAGGAGCTTATACCTTGGATTGGTGATGTATGTAAGTATGGATACAGAAGGGGGAGGACATTGGGATAATTCTTTTCACATTTCAAGAGGTTCAGTTCAGCTGGAGCCATACACCACCAACTAACTATGACAGGCGACAAATTATGGGGCACATACCATTGTGGTCATTGTTCATCTTGTCCATTCATCTTTACATCAAAACATTTCACTAGCAAAAACACCGATAGAATTTTTGATATCAAATTTTTTGGTAATTGTAACAGTGATTGGGTGGTATATCTTGCAACATGTACATGAGGTTCATTCTATGTTGGACAGACTTCACGACCACTTTGATTACGTATGTCTGAACACTGTAGTGACTTAAGAACTAGGAGGGACACTAATGCCCTATTCCGACATCACACACAACACAATTCAGCCAGGTTCCAGTTTACCATCATTGACAGAATTCTGGGCGATAGATCCAACAAACAAGGATGGCATTCCATTCTAACTCTCTCTGTAAGGGGAGATTTCCATTTACTGCAATGTAGTGCAATTTCGGAGTTGGTATATTTAAGTATCAGGGGGGTGTGGGGGTGCAGGTGGGCTTGCCTCCCTGCATAGAGCAATTTGTGTTGTGTTTGAGTGTTTTTTTTGTGTGTGTTCGATGTTCTGGGGTTTCGACATCTTCGTGTCGATTATTACACTGTTGACAGTTTGAGTTTTCGACAGCGTAATATAAACGCAACAACACAACATAATTCTCAATTTTTTGCAAATTCATTTATAACTTTAACATGAGAATAGTATAGCTAATAAGTATAGCTGCATATGAAATTAATTGCAAAACAACGATGCTTCAGAAAGTACACAGTACACTTTAACTATTTGAAAAATTTCAGAGGTAACACCTAACAACACTTGGAGCTGATTTCAAACAGCATCATCTATTCTAACCCTGAGGACATAACCAGCATAATCAGCTAATTTAGTTCCAGCTTCTCCTAGCTCTCACCTCCCTTCTTCCCCCTCTTACCACTCAGTCCATGACTTCCCCTAAATTAACTCAGAACAAGTCCTAAATACCCTTTCCAAAACTAAAAACACTAGCTTTATTGGTCTTGGCAACATAACGGGTTATCTCAGGCTGTACTAAACACAGCCTCACAGATTCTTTTATAAATCTAATCAGTCTTAGCCTTTCTACTGGATCTCTGCATGAGGCTTGGGGAATGACCATAGTGGTAATGTCTAGTACTAAAACCTTAAAAGAGTGTTCATTCCGGTAATTATTGATATGTTTTGCTAAAACATAGTCATTTTCAATTTTTTAATGTCCCCATTATGTTCCAATATCCTGTCCTTCAGTCGTCTGTTCGTCTTTCCTACATAGAAAGCTTCACAAACCACACACCATGCATAGTTTATAAGATTACATAAGGCCTGCCAAAGGTACATAAGTGTCTCCATTCACCTCTTGTGTGACCAATAGTTTTGGGGTGGGGGTGACTCATAGAACCACTATCAATTTTTGTGGAGAAGAAGACCTGTCCTTGATGGTGTTGAGACTGTCCTGAAGGATATCAAATCCTTCTTGTTTGACCTGTATAAGTGGTATAAAGCTTTAGACTGTAATCTGGGTGTAGTCTTTGTGACACCTGATGTGAATTCACTCTTCACATTTATACCTAATGAAGAAGGCATTGCTATTATAAGATGATTTTTGACTAGGTGTAACAGTTTTCCAAATAATAAAGTGACACTGATATGCCAACTGTTACAAATTAGTTTGGAAAACAACGTTTTCATGTTCGAAGAAGTTTTTTATCTGCAGGAAGTTGGTGTGGCGATGGGGACAGTATGCACCAACAGTTATGCGAATATGGTGCTAGCTGAGTGAGAGCACAAAAAGGTTCTGAGTGGCAATGTGCATGCCAGGAGCATCAGCTTCTATTGAAGTTTCGTTGACAATATTTTTATCATCTGGACGGAAACACCAGGGAATCTGACATCTTTTGTGGAATTTTTACACAGTACGATTAGTTTCTTGAAATTTAGCTGCAATCACTCTTTGGATAGTATAGACTTCCATGATGTGAAAGTTCACAAGAATATGTTTGGGGATGTTCATACATCACTATATAGGAAACCATGTAAAAAGAACAGCATACTCCATAAATCAAGTATGCACACCCCAGACATGTCTCCAAGAATGTCATGAAAGGACAATTCTTAAGAGTGATGAGACTTCATAATGATGACCCCCCAGCTAGAATGGGTCTTCAAAGATCTTACTGAGGATTTTATTGGAAGAGGCTATTCTCTGAGTAAGATGAATAATACGATAAAAGAAGTGCGATTCCTTAGAGGCACTTCAGCTAGACCATATTTTTCGGATGATGGTGTTAGTCATGTCCCTGCAATATAGGGTGCTAAGACCAACCTAAGGGTAATGCTTACATATTCCAGTAATGTAGGCATTGCATGTGATATCATAAGAAAAAACTGGCTGGTACTCATTGTAGACAATGGATTTAAGGACATATTGGGTCCTACACCATTATTTACATTTAAGAACAATGTCACTCAAATGCCAACTTTGCTATAGACAGTCCTCTGTACCTGTTAACAGAGTGACTTGTTGGATTGGGACCTTTCCCTGTAGGGGTTGTGGAGCTTGTAAGTATATTTGGACCATGCCACACTTTATACACTCCCATACAGGACGTACTGTGCACATAGATTTTTATGCAGATTGCAAGAGCAGTAATCTTATATTCTATGCACAGTGTGTGGCTTGTGAAGCTTTCTATGTAAGAAAGACAGACAGAGTACTGAAGGACAGGATATTGCAACATAGTGGGGACATTAGAAAATTGAAAATGACTAATACTTTAGCAAAACATATCAATAATTGCAGGAAAGAACACTCTTTTAATTTTTATAGTGCTAAAGATTGTGAATGTGAGCATTGTGGGTGGTGATCTGCACAGTGCTATAGAGTACTGTGAGTTAAGATGGATTTTGAAGCTACAGGGGAATATGTCCACTGGCTTGAATGAGCATATCTCTTTAAAGCCTGTAATGAGGTCTAGGGACTTCCCCCACTGATGTGATTTATTGTGTCTTATTTTAAATTGAGAGTATTTGTTCTGTGTTTTAAAGGTCTGATGAAGCGGCATTGTGACCATGAAAATGGTCACCTGGTTTTTATTATTTGTTTCATTAACATATTCATTTGTTTTGCAGCTGTGTTGGTCAACTTTTATTTTCATTTTATTGCAGACTTGTGTTTCTAGTCGACCTTTACTCATTAGGGTATCCTGGTTTTCTTTCATTGCCAAAATAGTTCCCTGTATTCAAGCCTTGTTTCCCATTCACCACCCATGGCACACTGATTAATTTTGTTTATAATACAAAACTTAAATTTGTTAAAGCCCATACATTTTTCACTGTGTTTAAGAAGGACATTATTGATACAGTTTGTTAAAATATCATGAGAGTTTGTATATTCTCCTCTTAAAAACTCTTTCCGTTTTACCAATATAAAAACTGATGCAAGTGGAGCAGACTGCTAAATATACAATGCCTTTGGTAAGACAATTCCCATCTTGTAAGTTGACCAGATTGGACTGATTTTGTCCTACCCTAATGTTTTCCCCCTCATAAATATAGGGACAAAAACTGAAATACCCACATTTCCTAGTTCCTCTGCCTTTGCTTTTACTCATATGTTGTTTTTGAATATTGTTTTCCAACATCCCTTTTAAAGTTCAAGATGTCTTATAAATAAAACAGGGCTTTTCACCCAATATTTGGGAGATGTTGGGGTCTGCTCTCAAAATGCTCCAATTTCTATGTAAAATCGTTTTTTATCTTCAGAACGAAAACTTTGCTGGACTCATAGTCATTCTTAAAGGTTTGATCCTGGAGGTTTGAAACATGAAATTCCTTAGTACCTAATAGGGGTTTGTTTACAGTGCCCCATTTCATCACAGTATTGTCACATACCTCATCATTGAGTTTCATAGGATAATTTCTCTTCATGAAAATTACCTTTAATCTATTAATTTCCTGAACGGAAACTTCTCAATTGGAAATCATATGTGCTAGAGTAATGCACTGCTCCTTGATCAAACTATTTTTACATTTAGGAGGATGAAAACTAATGTAGTGCAAATAGGCATTACTGAATGTTGGTTTCCTATAAGTGTTTGAACTAAATCCTTCATGGCTGATGGAAATGAGGGTGTTCAAGAAAATCTTATTTTTGTTAAAATGATATGTAAAACTCAAAAAGTTTGTACTAGCATTATAATGGTAATAAATTCCTTAACTTTTTCATTAGATCCATTCCACAAAATAAATATGTCGTCCAGAAACCGCAAATAAATTTTACAATCTTTATAATGTTCTAAACCAAACAAAAATCCAATCCCCAATGGGTTAAAACTAAATTGGCATAAATGGGGCACAATCTGCCCCCATAGCTATACCTCTGTGTTGTATAAATATTTTCCCTTCATAATAAACATAGTTGTTGTCCAACATAAGCTACATGAAGTCCATCACTAAATTAATATCTTTCCCTTGTAGAAAGTTACATCTTAGGAAGTTTTCATAAAAAACTGCAATCCCTCAAATTTAGTAACACTTGTGAACAAATTTTTCACATCAATAGTTAACAAACCTACAGTTTCCTCCCATAAAGAAAGAAATCTGATTAATCTTTTAGTACATTTGGAAAATGGAGGTAGGCAGGTTTTAATGTTCTGTCCATAAAAATAGCTAGTTGGTATGTTTTTGAACCTTGAGCTGTAACTATAGGTCTCAGTTTAGGAATTGTAAAGATCTTTGTGTATCTTGGGAATACCAGCTTCTGGTGGTAATAAACCCTGGTGAAAATGATCCTCTAAACATAAATCAATCTTTCTGTAAGCAATATTTGCTTTGTTCCTGGAACTGATGTGACATGTTGAACTATTGTGTAGAACGTCAAATAACCTACTAGTATAGTCAATATTTTCAAAAATAACCAGCCCTCCCCTTTGTCAGGTTTTTATGCATAACTAAAGTTTTTATCATTTCTAAGGTCATTCAATAACATCCTTTCTTCCTTAGGTAAATGAAACCCAAATTTAATAGTGTTTGATTTGTCAAATTCACATGTTTTTTCGAACGTTGCCAACATGGGTATGGAGTGTAGGATTGTAGGTACTTTTCATTTTGAAATCAGAACAATGGTGCTGGTGTCATACCAAATGCCCAGGCAGCTGATATACAACAGCCATTTTGAGCTTCCTTATACGCAATTTTAATTCCACCAATGCATCTGCTATGTCCAATTTCTTAGTAGGAATAAACTTAAACCTCTTTTGAAATAGGATAAAATAACTAAGGGTAATATCAAGGTGGCTATAATTAAATATTTTAAAGCCACCTTGTGACAGAGAAACCCCTCCTAATTCCTTATGAATTATATCCTCCTGTTCCTCCCTCCTTTCTTCTTGGAGGACCTCCAGGTACCCCAAGTATCCTGATGTCAGGGTTTTTAAGGTATTTGCCCCTCCATTTCTTCATTCCCTGCTGCTATCCTTTAAGAACATTTGAAGGGGGGGGTTCTAAAGAGTCAAACAAACCAGCTTCGTCTACTTCATTATTGTTATTGTTGTTATCTGTGAAAACATCATGTCCCACAAATTCCCACTAGAATTATAGACCTTCTTATCAGATTTAATAAAGAATACCTTATCGTCCCTATATTGGGCTAAATCCTATTAATTTTCTTAATCTTTTTATCTCTATTGATATCATATTTCTTGTCTGCCTTTTTAAATACATTATAGTATGTAGTTTCATAAGATTCAAATAATAAATCTTGAGTAATGTTTTTAATCAGCATATCTGTCTCATTCATCAGTTCAGAAATGTTGGAAATGTTACATAAAATATTCAGATCAATAGGTTCTAACCCATGCCTGTTAAAAAGATCAATAAATTCATCATAAAATTTACTTCTACTGTCCATCCCATTGGGAAATTTACTCAGTCACAACCCCATAGGGACAGTCTTTAATTTAATGCATTCCATTAGATAACTGTTGTCAAGTTTGTAAGTTTTTTTTTAATTTCATTAATTTCTTTTTGAACAATTGAATCAGGTCTGCTAAATTAAAATCTCCAGAATCCCCCTTAGGAGGTCCAAGCACATCATGAACATTGGCCAAAAATGAATATCTATTAGTAAACCATGAAGTCATGTCAAATGTATAGTTACTAGCCTGCACCCCTTGAGTATTACAAGCCTCTGTCACAGTAACTGTAGGATTTCGGTTGATCCTCTTCTCTCAAATAGGCTTTGCATTGGAGAGCTTGCAAACCATCATGTTGCCAGTGGGAACAACACCATTAAAAGTTCCTATAGGTGTAAAGGAAGGAACCTTCTCTCAAACACCTTTGTCAAAATTACCTGATGTTCCACCATAAGAATTGTTGATCACATGCTTGTAATTTTCAAAACTGTTTGTTTCTGTTGGTGTACCCATGTTACGTACTTGTAGACCCAACCAGTTGTTGGGAAAATAATTCAATAAGCTTGGTAAGCTCTCCCTTAACAGCACAGAATACAGCTGCTAGCTCATCCATACCAAAACCATGCAGGCTGTTGGTGTCCAATGCATTACTTTCCATTGTGAGCTTGCTAAGCCAGAAAAAAAAAAAAAAACAATAACCAGCCAAGAATACAGGCAAACACACTCACAGAACCAAGAACCACAAAACATTGTGTTTCAGTGGCAACACAGATGAAATGGCCAACAACAAACTTTATATCCACATATATTCTGTAATGGTTTAGTGCTTTTGTTTTGTTAAAGTGCAAAACTTCATCAGAACAAAGCCATAAAATCACGCATCACCTTAAAATACATGAAACAACCAATTGGATGGTTCACTTCCCCAGCCCAAAATGTTTTAAAGTGTTAAAGAAACATCATATAATTCCACAGAAAATTATCAAAACCCAACATCGGTGGTGCCACTCAAACACACTGTTGTTTGATACTTGGTTTTGTCAGTCTGTTTGCCCATATTCATGACCCAAATAACCCAAGTCTGAGTAGAAGATCAGGTAGGTGGGGATGGGAGATAGCTGCTGACACCAGTTCACCAATCCTGGGAATAGACGGGGTGGTCATGGTCTACCATTTTACCACCAACAAGAGGAGACTTGCAGGCAATTAAAGGCACAGGATAAGGGCTGGGCTTGGTATTTCCAAATTCATGATGGTAATGTTCACTAGTGTGTGTGTGTGTGTGTGTGTGTGTGTGTGTGTGTGTGTGTGTGTGTGTGTGTGTGTGTCTGTATGTTTGAAAGCATGTACTTGCAAGAGGTGGGCATAGTTGTTCCTCATGCTGACATGACTGCCCATATAAGACACCTGTGGCAGGAGTAGGGTGACTAGACAGAAATGTCCTTATCAGTTAATCAGTTAACTTAACATCAGTTGATGAAGGCAAGAGTACAGACCATCACCATGGTTGCCTCTGTGATGGGTCCTACAGCTGAATTTTGCTCCTATGATGGGAACTCCCCAGTGGCAATGGAATGGATGAGATCAAGACGATAGTGGGAGACTTGATGACCAGCAGGCATGGAAGGAAAAAGCACACAGAAAGAAAGAAAAAATACATACTCAAAACAGTTACCTAAATATGTGGCAGATCACCATATCACCGTTTCACTCTTCTGGAATAGATTTTCATTCTGAATAAGATGCAAAATAAATCAGTATATGAGTCCTAGAATGTCACACTGTCACACCATATGATAATAACAGTAAAAAAATGCAGAGTCACATTAACATCAGCATTTATAGAGTTAAATCCTACACATTTAAAGGACAACAGAAAATTGCTTTTAGATATTTCAGCTAATTAATGTCTGTTCCACAAAAGCAGCCTTTAAAATGAGGTTAAAAGGTATACACAGGTCTACCTCCACATGACACTGATGTTACTGTTTTACTTATAGATAGACATAATAAAACTATATGAAACAGGCAGATCACTATCACAAGTACGAGATCCAGATTCATGCCCCAACACTGAAAAAAAAATAATAAAGAGTGATTCTGTGGGGTTTTTTTTCGGGGGGGGGTGCTTTTTCCCTCTGCATGCGCCAACACTCCTGCTAACCGCATTTACTATCTACCTCAGATGGGGGGGGGTACTGATGTCCTAATATATCATGCAATTCTAATGATCATATTTATTGTCTTCAGAATTATAACAGGTACCTGAGCTTGACATATTCTCAATGAAAACACTAAGCAAATGCTTGGAAAGTTGGTTTCCATTTCCCCTGCTCTTTGTTGAGTCATTTTCTGATGAAAAGGGAATCAGTCATCAGTTAAATTTCATAATTTCCCATGTTTCATCAAAAAAGCCTGTTTAACAGAGTGAGAACAGCATGGGTAAGGAAGTTATTTCTCCATAGCCCTAAGGCTCTGCAATCTTACAGTTAGTACATGTAGAGACATGGAGTTGTAGAGCACAGAGGGGCTTGCCTTCTGCAAAAATGCTGTGTGTGTGTGTGTGTGTGTGTGTGTGTGTGTGTGTGTGTGTGTGTGTGTGTGTGTGTGTGTGTGTGTGTGTGTGTGTGTGTGTGTGTGTGTGTGTGTATGTGTGTGTGTGCTTGTAGCTGATAACTGACTTTTTTTTATTTTTTTTTTATTTTTGGTAGAGTATGTCAGAATGAAGTTTTATCCAAAGCTGAGCCCTTATTAGGAAAGATAAATTCAGAATTATAACTGAAGACCTGCACACCATAACATGAAAAATGTTGGGAATATCAATAATGTATGACACTAGAAATAAGTTCCAATATTTCATGTATTTATTTATTTATCTATCTATCTATCTATCTATCTATCTATCTATCTATCTATCTATCTATCTATCTGTCTCTCTATCTATCTATCTATCTATCCGTCTATCCATCCATCTGTTTACTGGGTAGGGGAACTGGTCATTTAATCCTTTTCAGCCTTAACCTGGGTTCATGGATGGGCTACTAGATACAGACGATAAGTATTCAAAGTGATACTGAGATTATGTACAAGAATATTACAGTAGAATTAAATTACAATAACATAAAAAAGGAGACTTTTCAGCAAAGACATGAGTATTACAATATGCCCTGAAAACTGCATGTGAAACCAGTCAAGGAACATACAGTACAATAAATCTGGCTTTGAGTCAATGAATCTATAGACATTTTATGATCATACTTCTGTCCTGTATCTTTGAAGAATCTGCTCTGTTTTTCAGGCTTCACCCATGTGTCATTGAGCTACAAATCAAGGAAGGTTCAATACGATTAAAACATTCATGTTGCCCCCACTACAAGACAATCATCAGCCCACCACCAACCAATCAGTCCATTTGTTTCAAATCCCTAGGTAATGACCAGCTGGGAGATGTCATCATTATGCAGCCGTTAAGGTTTGTGTTTTTATATATTCTATAAATCCCATATGCATGCTAGGGTAGCATGCCCTTTGCTGACTTCTTGGGATGCCCCTCATTTCTGCAAGAGAAATTAGCAGCAAGCAGGTCTTCCACCCTACTATCCCCCACTTTCCCCACAGAAGACACAGGCCACACCCCTTCATTCTTTCTCCCAAATGGCTGTTTCAGTGTTAGGGTTACTTATCAAACACCAGTTACCTGTTCTGCAGTCAGAGCTCTCTCCCCCTGTACCATGAAGTCAGGCTAACTCAATAAGACATTTTCTAAAAAGTGTAATTTTGTTACTTACAAAAGAGCAAGCCTCCCACACTCCTTTTATATATGTACACACACACACACACACACACACACACACACACACACACACACACACACACAGACACACCTAACTCTGTAGTCGCACAACCACAAAAAAATAGAAATATGTTAAAAAGGCAGGAAATCATTATCAGCACATATATAAACTACACCAGTAGTGATTTTCTATAAGCGACAGTGAATGTGAAGCTCAGCATTGGGGAGCTGAATTTGTTCAGATGGACCTTCATTAACTTTACTTTTGACAAGGTGTAGGGAAGCAGATTTTCAGAGAGCAGGTAATCTTCACATTTATTTTGAAATCCTTCCAGAGATTGCCAGGTATACATTTCATTAGGGATCTGGTTGCAGCAGATAGGTGCAAGTTTAGGGACTGCATCTTTACCTATGGCTAATCCATAGCTCTGCCCTTCACTGGTAACCATATTTTGTTGCAATGTGCAATGGTGGGAGCTGTAATACACAGAAAATACATCTAAAGATCCTATTTACTGAAGCCTACAGAGCACTAGTATTGCAGGATGAATTTAAGGCATTAACTGGAAGGATGATTCCAGTCTGGAGACAAGTAAATTTATTGCTAGGGCTCTCCTTGCTTCAGGAGGTTTGAGATCTTATTGGAAAGGTTTAGTTGCCTGAGTGTCCTGTCTACAGCAAATTCAGTCAGACCAATATGCAGAGTGATGATTTTTTTGTTTGGTAAACTGGCTTATGATGCTATTTAAAGGATTCTTAATGTACACAGAGTGATACGTCTAATAGCTTTTGAGCAGTTCCAAATGCATTGTTTCTGTTATCTTGGAATTTATATAGTGTAGATTAGTATGTGGTGTTGTAACTTTAAGAAGCATTTCCAAGGACAGCACATGCTAGCTTCAGTGCCATTTTGAGAAGTGCAGCCAGAGAGTGAACATTTATGTGTATGATAGGTAGTTTGTTTATAAGTTAAAGTTACTTAGCCTAATTTCTGATGTGTAAAGCCACTTAAACAGAACCGACAATGTTCGTCTATTTCATCCTGACTAGATGAGTAACATGGTGTCAGAACCGGGATTCCAGAGACTGCTTTTCAGAGCTATGAGGTGCAGAGTTAACAGTGAAGGTAAACTAAGTGAAACAAATGCAAAAAAGGCCAGAAACGAGCTAAAGGTAATGAAAACTTGCACAAATGATTTATTTTATAAAAAAAGATAAAACGGAGCATTGCAAGGGCACAGAATGCATTATTAAGCAAACAAATAGCATGGGAATGTTTATTAAGCAAACGAAAAGCATAACATGTGTATTATTTAAACAAAATGTTCAAATTAAGATATTTGATAAAACGATTTCCAGAAAAGCACATATGGGGTTTAGAATTACCTCAGAATTGCAAAATGAGCATGTTTAATGTAAAACGAGCATGTTTAGAGTTAAAACGAGAACAAGAAAGTATAATGGGCATGAAAATAGATTAAATGAGCAAAATGAATATAAATAAGGGCAAAAGGGGCACATAAAGCATAAATAAAGCAAGGCAACTGCATGTTTTTGGCATAAACTGCTATTTTGCATTGATTGAAGCTATTCAGGGCATAACTAGAGTTATTTGAAATATCTCAAAGGGTGTAAAAGTGCTTGCAGTGAATGTTTATTATGGTGCATATCTTCTGAAGAGTTTGTTGTGTGCAAAGTGCAACTATTTCGTAAAGTGCAGTCAAAATACAGCCATTTTGAAAAGTTTCTTGTGCTGAGAGTGTCTATTTGCAGAGAGCCACCATTACAGAGTATTTCTTTCACTGTACAGAGTTGCTTAGCAAAGTACAGCCACTTGGGGGAAATTTCAGTGTGCTGTGTAGTGTTTATTCTCAAAGTGCAGTTACTTCGAAATGTTTCTTACTCAGAGCTTCTTCTGCCCAATTTATTCATACAGTGCAGTTATTTGAAATGTTTCTTAGACTGATGAGAAGTGACTTTTTACAGTACAGTGTTTTAAGAGTATTATAGTGCCAGAGAAACTTATTTCACAAAGTTCAGTTATTCAGGGGCTTGTTGTGCTATTGGGCATAGTTACAAGTACTGGCATAAATTTTTGTCATATGTATATGTGTGCATGTTTGTTTAGTTACAAGTGGACTTGGGTTGCATTGTGTTTTACTATAATTTGTTGGCATGGCAGATGGATTTCGAAAACCATCACCACTTGTATTTGATCAGAATATTGTGGAGCACTGGAGAATATTTGCGCGAGGACAATATATTCATACAAGCAGCTTATTCTGACAAAGATGCATGTACCAGGGCATTCATTTTGCTAAACCTAGCTGGGTCAGAGACCTTTGAAAGAGGGCATTTATTTGTATATGCCCCAGCAGTATATGAAGTTGAAGGGGAAAATCATCATATTGTTGTACAGGCTGAATCAAGGGAAGACCCTGAGTGTTTGAAGCACAAATTTAGAGAAATCTGTAACCCCCAAACTAATGTTACATTAGAGAACCATTTGTTTTACACAACAGATCAAAAGCAAGGAGAAAGTTTTGCAGGTTATGTTACTGACCTGAGAAACAAAGCTAAAATGTGTAACTTTGGTGACTTAAAAGATGAGTTAATAAAGGACAGGTTTGTGTGTGATATTAATAGTGCTGCAGTGAGAAAGATTTTACTTAAGTATGCTCGCAAGTGATAAGAGCATGGTTTCAGCAGGCTCCAGAGCAAATGATGACAGCATGCAACATGTGACTAGCAAAAGCAGGCCTAAGCACATGGCAGCTGCAGCCGCGGTGGGTTTTCCTGGGAAGTTCTGTAGTCTTCTAGCAAGTTCTAAGACTAGCTCAGAAAAGACACCATGATCAGTGCAGTACAAGGGTGAATCAGCAAAACCCATCTCAAGATTTATTGCTAACTGTCGCATTTGTGGTGGCACCCACAAGTCTAAAAGAGAAAAGTGCTTTGCATTTGGTCAGCAATGCCATAAGTGTAAAAACTGGAACCATTTTCAAATGTTTTGCAAATCAATTAAGCCTCATACTGTTATAAAGAAGGGTCATTTGAAAAAGCAAATTGATCAAATAAGGTTGCAGTCTACTTTCTATGTGCTTGGTGCATCAATAATTGGTGAAGAGATTGATGCAGTAGATTTACTGGCAAAGAATGAAGTATTTTGTACTGTCCAGATCAATGGTGAATCTACCAAGCTCAAAGTAGACACTGGTTCAAAGTGTAATGTTATGTCAGCAAACACATTTGCTAAGGTGAGAGCTGGTGAGCAACTAAATGTGGCCAGTTGTGCAAAACTTGTTGCTTATGGAGGTGAAGAAATTCAAACCAAAAGCTCAGTAGTGCTTTCATGTAAGCACTGTTATAGCTTATTATTCTATGTAGTTTGAAGACCTGTGCAGTCATTGCTGGGTCTCAGAGACAGTCTGAGAATGAATCTGTTTTCTTTTCCCAAAGAAGTTCATCACATAAGCACGTCCCAGTTCCAGCTTCACTAACACTATTTTTTCAGAGTATGTTGATGTTTTCGATGACAGGTTGGGCAAACTTCCAGTTGTGTATTCTATGAAGTTAGACCCAGAGTTCAGTCCAAAGTCCAGTAGTCCAGCAAGAAAAGTTACGATAGCTATCCAGAATAAAGTCAAAGCTCAGGTGGATAAAATGATGCAACAAGATGTAATTTGTCCAGTTACAGAACCTACTGAATGGGTGTCATCTGTGGTAGCCGCTCACAAAATAATGCTCAGACGAAATCAGAATATGCATTGACCCAAGAAATTTGAACAAAGCATTAAAGAGACCACATCATCCAGTCTTGGATGCAAAAAGCTCATTTGGGCAAGTGATGCTTGATCACAAATCTTCACTACTGACTACATTTAGTACCCCATTTAGTAGATTCCTTAGGATGCCATTTGGAATAAATTCTGCAAGTGAAGTCTTTCAGCGTGCAATGGAGCAAAGTTTTTCAGGTTATCCTTGTGCCATAATACTAGATGATTTATTGGTCAGAGGCAATGGTGAAGCAGAGTATGACAGATATCTTAAGAAAGTTCTAGACAGAGCATGTGAAGTGAACTTAAAGCTCAGTCCTTTAAAGTGCAAATTCAGACTACCAGAAGTTATATATTGTACTGTAGGTCATTTGTTTACTAACACTGGCTTCAGACTAGACCCATCCAAGCAAGCAGCAGCCATTATTGAAATGCCAGCACCAGATAATGTTCAAGTTCTACAGCATTTACTTGGTATGGTCAACTATTTCGGCAAGTTTATACCAGGCTTCAGTGAGTTGACAGTGCCTTTGAGAGTGCTAACATGTAAAAATGTTGCATGGTCTTGGTTAGAACAGCACCACAAAACATTTGAAGACCTTAAGCAGAAAATTGCCACCCCACCTACATTAAGGTACTATGATATCAATAAACCAGTAACTCATTCTGCAATGCTTCAAAATTTGGTCTTGGCACAGTTATAATCCATGAAGGCAGACAAGTAGTCTATGTATCTAGAACACTTACCCAAATAGAAATGCAATATGCTCAGATTGAGAAAGAACTTTTGGCAGTAGTTTTTGCATGTTCCAAGTTTCATGATTATATCTATGGTCAAGATATTCAGATTGAAACTGATCATCAACCTCTAGTTACTATTTTAAAAAAGTCTATGCATTCAGCTCCAGCAAGATTACAAAGAATGATGCTCAAATTACAGAAGTACAACTTCAAAATGGTCTATACAAAAGGCAGACTTCTTTATCTGGCTGATACCATATCCAGATCACCCTGAAATACAACGGAAATACAACTGAACAGCTTGACACAGAAAATTTTGTCTTCAATGTCATGGATGTGCATAATTTTTCTATCATAAGACTTGATGAGCTGAGAGATCGTACAAAGACTTTGTCTTCAATGTCATGGATGTGCATAATTTTTCTATCATAAGACTTGATGAGCTGAGAGATCGTACAAAGACTGATCCAATTTTGCAAAAGCTCAACCGCAACATTAATGCTGGATGGCCATCAAAGCAATCTAGTATACCACCTGAAATGCAAACTTATTTTCCTTACAGAGATGAGATGTTCATGGAAGATGGCATAGTTTTCAAAGGTCCTAAAATTATTGTTCCTGCTTCCCTACAACAAGAATATATCCAAATTTTGCATCGTGGTCACCCAGGTTCTGAAGCTAACAAAAGAAGAGTGAGAGGACTAGTATTTTGGCCTTCTCTAGCAAAAGACATTGATAAAGTACTTTCTTCTTGTTCAGTATGCAATAGTACTAAACCACATTTGCAAAAAGAACCACTTCAGCTAAGTTAAGTACCTGAACTACCTTGGTCAACAGTAGCCACTGACATATTCGTGTGGAACAATCAACATTACTTAGTTTTGGTAGACTCTTATTCAAACTGGTTTGAGATTGATTTACCTAACCTAATGTCCAGTACTGTTATTACCAAGTTGAAATGTCTTTTCTTAGTCCATGAAGTCCTCAGAAGCTTATCTCTGACAACAGTACCCAATTTACCAGTCAGTTGTTTCAGAAATTTGCAAGAGAATGGGATTTTGTACATGTTACTAGTAGCCCAGAATATCCACAGTCAAATGGATTATCTGAACGTGCACTACAGAGTGCAAAGCAATTATCAGAGAAGTCAAAGTGTGACAATACATCTTTTTGAATTTACTCAATCTCAGAAACATATCCCGATATCCCATGGCAACATACTTGGCTCGCCTCCTCAAAGACTTCTATCTAGGCAAACCAGAACAACACTGTCTATCAGTTCTAGTTTGTTGAGGCCTAATGCTAAAAACAACAGAGCAATCAAAGCCCAATTGTTCAGAAAGCATTCTTTCCAAAGGTCCAGTTATGACAAATTGAGCAGATTTCTTCATCCATTGAAAGGAGAGACAGTGAGGATACAAATGGCAAAAGGTTTTGACCGGATTGGTCAAGTAACAAATATATTTGAAGAGCCGAGACCCTACTTTGTGAAATCAGAGGGTGTGGAGTACAGGAGAAATCGCAGACATCTTCCTGTATCAGAACTGATATCGCAGCATTGTTGCTGTGATACAGACTGTAGCTCTCAGAGCAATCCAAACAATGTCCCTGTTGCAGAATGTGTCTTAACTTCTACTTCCATTCCTGATGATGTTCCTGATGTACCTAAAGCTGAGCATTCAGCCAAGCTGAGCATTCAGCAGAGATAATCCCATTTGCTAGACCTAATTCTAATTTCTATGTCACATGATGTGATCGTATTTCCAGACCTAGTGTGAAATACACAGCAACCTGGACATAATTGCATATATGTATCTAGTTCTGTATAATTGCATGACAAAGAATCATTTGTATCAATTGCATATCAATCAGTGTTGTTAATAATACGTGACTCATTTCTCAAAGAGGGAGGATGTAGAATAGTATGCTGTGTTGTACCTTTAAGAAGAATTTCCAAGGACAGCACGTAAATTGCAAAGACGTGCTAGCTTCAGTGCCATTTTGAGAAGTGTACATGTATGTGTATGTTAGCTAGTTTGTACGTAAGTTAAAGTTACTTAGCCTCCTTTTTGATGTGTTTGTACATAATAAAGCTGCTTGAACAGATCCCACAAATGTTCGTCTATTTCATCCTGGCTAGACGAGCAACATATAGTAAGATTTTATAAATGTTATTATAAATTTTCAATTCCAGAGAGCTATAAAATAATTTTTGTATTTTTTCTTGTACTTTTTTCTGTTGACATATCTGAGCTTTATGTTAGCAGATTTCCAGGGGTCTATATTAGATCATCGAAATGGCAGAATTTCGAATGATCTAATATCGAACCCAATATAGCGAACGCTGAAAACAGCGAAGCTGCACAAAACCAAATTCTTTCCTAGGGAAAGAATTCGGTTGGTCGGTGTTGTGGCTTTGCTGTTTTCAGCGATGTGGTGGAAAGTTACGGGTTGGGTTAAGGTAAGTGTGTGATTATGCGGATGTTCAGGTTAGGACACAGGTTGGGTGAGTTAGGGTTAGGGTGCGGGTCAGGTAAATGTGCGATTGTGAGAGAATTTGGGGTTAGGGGTGGGTTAAGTGAGTTAGGGTTAGGGCACGGGTGAGGTGAATGTGCGATAGTGAGAATTTGGGGTTAGGGGTGGGTTAAGTGAGTTAGGGTTAGGGCGCGGGTGAGGTGAGTGTGCGATAGTGCCGGACCTTAGGGTTAGGGTCTGGGTTAAGGTAAGTGGATAGATAGTAGTATATGTGCAGTGTAGCGTAGGGTTAGATGTAACTTTTAAATATATGTGTGTGGATTGCTGATTTTTAGTGTGCTTGTGGTGTGTGTGTGTTACTCGGAAGTGAAAAAATTATATTGAACTCTTACTGCTTGGTGTGATGGATTTGAAGTGTTCTTAAGACACTCAGTCTTGCTGGCTGGATTCTGCTAAAATTCAAAGTCTGGTTATATT
Source organism: Protopterus annectens (assembly GCF_019279795.1). NCBI lineage: Eukaryota > Metazoa > Chordata > Ceratodontiformes > Protopteridae > Protopterus > Protopterus annectens. The sequence goes on from NC_056735.1 coordinate 1,839,355,987, forward strand.
TGCATTCACAGTCTGTTGCATACAGAAACTTGCAGAATATACACTGATGAGAGAATATACTTTGCAGCATCAACTTTAGAGAGCAGTAACAAATAACTTTTTATAATAAACCAAACAAAACCACGTTGCATCTTAAAAGTACTGTTCCAACTTTACTTCTCATATAGTACAGATGATGTGAGAGATATAACATTTACCTTAGGACAAATGAGTCCGTACCATACCTCTAACATAACTGGATTTATACAGCTCTTTATATACAGTTTTAGTCCTGTTGGTATTCTATTTTGGAGAATTGCTTATCATGTAGAAAAATACTAAGCTTCCTTGTTTAACAATGTCTTGTAAGAGACCAGCTTTTCTGACAGTGTGAATATCCTGTAACAGTGTCCTGATGTCCATGTAAAAAAACATATTTTTGAGGAAACACATTGTACTGTATTCTATTTGGATCTGTGTATAAAAACATATGTTCTTGTGTCAATGCTGATAAGCATATCCTGTTTTCCATGCAGAAAAACATATTTTTGAGAAAACACATTGTCAGAGATCAGCTTTTCTGACAGTGTGAACATCCTGTATTTTATTTGGATCTTTGTATAAAAACATCTGTTCTTGTGCCATATCCTGTTTTTCATGCAGAAAACATATTTTTGAGAAAACACATTGTCACAGTGTCATAAACATATCCTGTTGTTTTAGGAAACATATTGTGTCCATCCTGTTATTTTAGGAAACATATTGTGTCCATTTTTATATGCAGAATAACATGTCAGTGTTCTTTAAAAGCAGATTTTGCATTTTTGTTCTTGCATACATCCTGTTTCTGAGTTTGTAAGGGAAAAATGTCCATTCAGCAGATTCCTTTTCCAAGCCATGGTAATTTAGTATGGATGCTGATTACATATTACTAAACTCTATTTCTACATTTAAGCAAGCTTTATCTTATACTTTATTTATGTTGCATAATTGCAGCAAAATTACTTTCAACCTTAGTATATTGTTGAGCACACTCTAACAATTCCGTCTTTTTATTTAAAACTAGAGAAATAAATTCAGCATTATTTGGTAATACTTTTTCATTATGACAATTAACAACAGTAACTTGACTAGCTTTTGCTAAACAGACTTTAATACATGTAAATAATATGCAACCAAGCATTACAATAACAATAAAAGAAATTAAAAATACAGTGATTTTTCCTGTCCATCCTGTAAATAGATTACTAAACCATTCACTCCAGTCATCATTCCAGTTTTTTCTAGTATGTTGAGACACTTGTGCAATCACTTCTAAATGTGCTTTTACAGATTCTGTTTTGTCTGGAATAAATGTACAACATTGTTCTCCTATTAAAGCACATGTACCCCCTTGTGATGCTAATATGTAATCTAATGCCATTCGATTTTGCAAAACCATAGTTCATATTGCTGTCATTTCGACAGTAATGTCAAGGACTGCATTGAAAGTGGCATTTGCCAATACCTCAACTAGTTTAGATAGTTTTCTCAGTTCCCAGATGGCTTTTGCAGCCCTGTACCAAGGAAAATACCTGCTCCAGAGATTACATCATCTCCTAAATCCATATCTTTTAATTTAATATAATCAAGATTTTGATGATATATACGTGATGTATCTAAGGTGTCTACTGGATTTTCTGGACTTTCAATTACAGGTAATATATCCCTTTTCTTTTTGTATTCCTAATGTTTCCTTTTGGTAACTCTTTTACATGATGCATTGCTGGTACCACCAATCCTATATAACAGGTGCCATCCCATCCCTTTGGTAACCATTTATAAGCATATTTACCACAGATGTAATATAACCCATCTGATAGAGCAACACTGCTATTTACTAGACTGCCATTTACTTGCCCCATAGTAGGAGTTTTATCATGTACAACTGTAAAGTTTTTATCTGTTTTACTTCTCCAACATGTAATATTAGTTTTACAGTCATTTTTGTCATTTTGTGAAAGTGAAATACTGCTGTGTCACTTAATATTAACTGACCCTTAATTGGTATTAAAATAGGAAAACCATGAGAAAATACTCCACGTACTGGTATGTGGTTGTGAAAATTTATCATTTCAATTGTTTGAATACAATTGCTATTACCCACTGGAACAGTTCCATTTTGTTGAAAACATGTGATCTCCTGTACTATAGCAGATAACTGTACTCTTGCTTTACGTAATTGTACATTTATAACTTGATCTCCTGTTTCATTTATTAATACTCTCCAACTACTAAGATAATTTAGTGGAATAGGTATTAGAGGCATTACCCCTGTTATTTTTGGTATTAAACTACATACCCAACAATTAGAAACATTCATGCTTTTTGCATACCAACATTGTCTTGCTAAGAAAGTGTTAAAAGATGGTGACCAGTCTTGTTCATTTTTCCACATTTCTTTACTCTCTCTCTTATGTAACTTTACAGTTTGATTAACAGGTTGTAAGTATAATTTAATACTAAGCAATACAATAATAGTTAGTATAATAGCTATTATCAATTTAAAAAAACATCCTTTAAATAGAAATTCCATTGTTGAATCATTTTGCCTTTGGTCATCCGAAACTGGATTTCCAAAAGGATGCACTTTAAACCATGTCAATTTCATTAGGGTTTTCTCTGTTGGAAACCTACAAAAGAATACATTTAATCAGATTTACATTGGTCACTATTTTTTATCATTCTTAGTTGATCTTTATGTACCAACATTGTTCTGTTTTTCTTTTTTCCTTTGATTTTGTACACTAATGGCCCAATTTGTTCCACTACTTCAAAAGGGCCTTGCCAATTGCTAGCCCATGGTCCTTCCATTTGGAATGTTTTTACCAATACTTTGGTTCCACAGGGAAGGTTTTCTTCAGCTGGTATTATTGGCACCTTTTTCCATAGATGGAACGCTTGCTCCCTTGCATTATAGTCACATATACTAGTAAGTTGTTTTAGCCATTCCTGATGTTTGCTAATTTCTAGCATGGGCCTAGCATTAGGTAAATCTGGATCAAATGGTAATTGTATGGGCATTTTGCGGCCTGTCATTATTTCATATGGGGAAATACCTGTTTTGCTGTTTGGTGTTGCTCGAATACCCATTAAAATACCAGGCAGATGATGTACCCATGTATTGCCCTTTTCCAAGCATGCCTTTTTTAGACATTCTTTTAACGTCCGATTCATACGTTCTACAATGCCATTAGATTGTGGATGGTATGGTACATGAAACCTTTGCTGTATGCCTAACAAATTACACATTTGTTTAATGAGATCACTAACAAACTGTGGGCCATTGTCTGACTCTATGACCCGTGGCCATCCCCAATGACAGAAAATATTTTTCCATAAGGCTTCTGCTGTTGCCTTTGCTGTCATGGTTTTGGTAGGAATTGCTTCTACCCATTTTGAAAAGACGTCCACTACTACTAGTAGATATCTGTAACCTCCCTTTGTTGTTGGTAATGGACCTGCATAATCTATTTGAACTGCATACCATGGCCCATCCGCTGGCTGTACTCGATGTAACTGAGGCCTTTTGCTTTTAGCATTTACCTGAAGACAGATTAAACATTCTTCTATAATCAGTTTGCAGACCTTTTTTAAATTTGGGTTCCAATACTTTTCTTTTACAACTGCCCATAACTTATCAGTTCCTATATGGCCCAGTATTTGGTGATTTAACTTGACCAACTGGCGTGCCAACTGAAATGGTACATATGGCAACTGTAACCCTTTGGAGGTCGTGTATGCATAGTACTCCTTTGGTGGTATACCTGCCAATCTGCACTGATCGGTTTCTTCTTTTAAGCCCTGTTGTTTTTGTATATTTACAAGGTCTTTCTCTATTGACTCTTTATCTAGCTCTTTTAAGACACTAACTTCTACATTGGCATACTCATATTCTGGAAGTTCTTTTCCATTTTGTGCTGCTTGTTTGGCCAAGGTATCAGCTAACACATTTAATCTGTAAGTTTCACTGGTTGGCTTTTGATGTGCTTTTACTTTTAAGATGCTATACTGTCCTTGTTGTTTTGAGATTGTTATAACTTTATATATGTCTTTTAATACTTCAGCATGCCGTAATGGTTTACCTACACTATCCACAAATCCTCGTCTTACCCAGGTTTCCATATGTAGTCTTAAAGAATTTACTACATAAGCACTATCTGAAAAAAATGTTACTAGGATTGTAATACTTTAGCACATATAATACTGCCTCCAGTTCAGCTCTTTGAGCTGACATATGCCCTGGTAACTTGATTAGTTCAGGAGAACCCAATTGTGGATTCTCTGGAACTATGGCAAATCCTGTCCAGTATCTGCCTTGGTCCCAATATCGTGCTCCATCCACAAAGATGGATGGCTTAAAGTGATCAAAATCAGATGCTAAAAATTGCACCTCAGGTGACATTATCTTTTCTAAACAGTTATGCTGTTTTCCTTCATATCCCATATGGTTTGACAAATGGTATTTATCCCCTGTCTGTATAGTAACAGTTTTCATTCCAAAAGTGCCATCCATTTTGCAAAGACTGCCTGACTAATACCATCTGTAATTTTATTCATTTCAAAACTGTCTATCAAAGCTTTTACAGCTTGATGTGGTGTTTGTACTATAATGCTGGAAAATACGGTCAAATATTCAGTTTGTTTAATACCCCAGTAAATGGCTAATAACTGCTGTATACATGGATGGTAACCCAATTCCACTGGAGTCATCTTTCTGCTAAAGAAAGTGACTGGGCGTAATGTTTTTTCCATTCTGTTGTCACTACCATGTGGCCATTCCTGTAGTAGTACCACAGACAGTTTTTTTTCCTGCTGCTGCTTGTAACACAAATGGTAACCTTGGAGTGGGCGCTATTAGTTCTGTAGCTTGTGCTAGTTTTATTTTTATCTGTGAAAATCCCTCCTCTTCATGAGATCCCCACTCTAAAATGGTGGAGTTCTTTTGTTCATGTAACATTTTGTATAGGGGAGCAGCCACGGCTGCATAATCCTCTATAAATTCCCTGTAATTCATGATTCCCATGAATTTATGTAAGTCTGCTATAGTCAGTGGCTTTTCCATTTGTAAAATGCCTTGTACACGTACAGGGCAAGGAGATCTTCCTGTTGGTTTTATAATAGTACCTAGAAACTTAACTTTTTGTGTCATAAACTGAATTTTTTCACTTTTAACCTTAAACCCTGCTTGCTGTAGAGTATGAAAAACTCTCTTAAGAAGCCGTACATGCTCCTCTACTGTTTCTGACTGAATTAAAATATCATCAATGTAATGTATTACTGAATCATCCTTTTCCAAATGTTGTAGAATGGATCCTACTGTCTGATGAAAAATAACTGGACTGTTTTGAAACCCTTGTGGTAACCTTGTCATAACATATTGCTGGTTTTTAAATGTAAAGGCAAATCTTGGCCAATCTTTTTTCCTGAGTGGCACTGCAAAAAAGCCATTTGCTAAATCTATTACTGTAAACCACTTACTCTGTGGCTTAATATGTGCAGCCAACTCTGGGACTCCTGGAATCAAGTGTGCTCTAGGATTGGTATATTGATTAACCTTTCGTAAATCAATAACAAGACGATAACTACTATCTTTTTTCTTAACTGGCCAGATTGGTGAATTTGTAGGAATGTTGCCTTTTTGTATAATCCCTTCTCTTTCCCATTCTGCAATACATTTTTCCATATGTTCTTCTGCTTCCCTAGGAATAGGATATTGTTTTTGAAAAGGTGGTATATAGTCCTGATCACTTCCTATTCCTACTGGGCTTTCTAGTTTCCCACAATCACTGGGACCCTTGGACCATAGATTTGGGAATTGCTGTTGTAAATGCTTCCATACATCCTCACTGTCTGTATTTATATAGCCTGTAGGTTTTTCAGGTTTGTCAGGTAGAGAGATTGCATAGCAACCTGTATTTTGCTCTTCCTCTCTTTGTTGTTTGTCTCCCATCCACAGAATTTCATTAGGTAAATCAATTACTATGCCTAAAGGTCCTAGAATGTCCATACCAATAATGGTATTTGTGCAAGATGGATGCATTAAAAATGCATCCTTCCATATTTGTCCCTCTTGACTAAACTTTATGTCCACATTTTGGCTACTCACTGCATAGCATCCTGTGCCATTAAATGCTGAAATGCAAACCTTTTTATAGGATTTACTGGTAACTGTCTGTTTGTGACAGATACTGCTGCTCCTGTGTCTATTAAGACATTTTTCCACAGTGACCCTCTACCCAAATATCAATCAGTGGTCGTCCATCTCGACCCTTTTTAAAGGTAGTCAGGAAAGATACCAGAGTAGGGGGGGCACATCCCTATTGTAAGGAAATCCACTCATCCTCTCCTTTATTATCAAATGCAATATGACACACCTCATGTTTTTGTTTGTCATCTTCTTCTGTGTCTGAATGATCTACATATTTAGGTTTTTCAATCTCTTTTTTTAACTGTTGCCTAGCTATTCCTTCTGCCTGTTCTATCAAATGTTTCGGATTTACAGGTGAAACTGTTTGAAAATCTACCGGGCATACTTTCCCTTTTTCTGTAAATTGATGTCTCTTATAACTGTTTTTACTAATATTGTAAGGTTTTTGTACATGATCCTGCTTTTCTGACTTTTCTTGTAAATTTGTTTGCTCTCTTTTTGGAAACACTCCCTGTTCTTCCTTCTTTTTGCGCCAGGCTTTGTAATGATCACAATTTTGCTTAACGTGTCCTATTTTTTTTTACAAAAGAAGCATGTTGGTGCCTTTTGCTCATTACCTGTGCTTGATCCTGGTACTACAAGCATAGAGGCAGGAGCTGGTGGTGCTGACACAGCTCTTTCTGCTGGTCATTGAAAAAATTATATTGAACTCTTACTGCTTGGTGTGATGGATTTGAAGTGTTCTTAAGACACTCAGTCTTGCTGGCTGGATTCTGCTAAAATTCAAAGTCTGGTTATATTTGCATTCACAGTCTGTTGCATACAGAAACTTGCAGAATATACACTGATGAGAGAATATACTTTGCAGCATCAACTTTAGAGAGCAGTAACAAATAACTTTTTATAATAAACCAAACAGAACCACGTTGCAGCTTAAAAGTACTGTTCCAACTTTACTTCTCATATAGTACAGATGATGTGAGAGATATAACATTTACCTTATGACAAATGAGAACGTACCATACCTCTAACATAACTGGATTTATACAGCTCTTTATATACAGTTTTAGTCCTGTTGGTATTCTATTTTGGAGAATTGTTTATCATGTAGAAACAATACTAAGCTTCCTTGTTTAACAATGTCTTGTAAGAGACCAGCTTTTCTGACAGTGTGAATATCCTGTAACAGTGTCCTGATGTCCATGTAGAAAAACATATTTTTGAGGAAACACATTGTTCTGTATTCTATTTGGATCTGTGTATAAAAACATATGTTCTTGTGTCAATGCTGATAAGCATATCCTGTTTTCCATGCAGAAAAACATATTTTTGAGAAAACACATTGTCAGAGATCAGCTTTTCTGACAGTGTGAACATCCTGTATTTTATTTGGATCTTTGTATAAAAACATCTGTTCTTGTGCCATATCCTGTTTTTCATGCAGAAAAACATATTTTGAGAAAACACATTGTCACAGTGTCATAAACATATCCTGTTGTTTTAGGAAACATATTGTGTCCATCCTGTTATTTTAGGAAACATATTGTGTCCATGTTTTATATGCAGAATAACATGTCAGTGTTCTTTAAAAGCAGATTTTGCATTTTTGTTCTTGCATACATCCTGTTTCTGAGTTTGTAAGGGAAAAATGTCCATTCAGCAGATTCCTTTTCCAAGCCATGGTAATTTAGTATGGATGCTGATTACATATTACTAAACTCTATTTCTACATTTAAGCAAGCTTTATCTTATACTTTATTTATGTTGCATAATTGCAGCAAAATTACTTTCAACCTTAGTATATTGTTGAGCACACTCTAACAGGAACAGCAAATTTTTTTCCCTGGGAAAAAATTCACTGTTTTAAGGTTTTGATATTGTTAGGGTTCGGGTTTTGCAGTTCGACGTTACGGCATTCAATAATGTGCCGTTTCGATGATCTGATATAGACCCGATTGTCAGGATATATGCTTAAGTGAGACCAGATCCTTAAGGGTAATAAGGAAGAGTGAGAAAAGTATTGGTCCTAGAATGAACCCTACTAGAAAAAGCCCCAGTGTCAAATTAGGAGAATCTGAAAAGTAATTGTGGAACCAAGTGAAGACCTCAAGGATAATGTTCTTTTCCCTATTTTTAACAGTAAAAGGGCATGGTCAAGTGAATAAAAAGTAAAGGTCTTGTCCAAAAGGATATCCCCAGGGAGAAAACAACTATCCATATTATTGCAATTGGTGTTTGTTACCTTGTAAATGGCTAACATAGTACTCTCCACTGTGAAACACATGTTGATATCAAATAAAAGACCATCTGATAAGAAGCCATTTGTTGCTAATAAGTTCACAGATCAGTGAATAGATCAGCTTCTTGAAAATCTTTGTGATGGGGCATATTTTAGCAATGGAATGGAACTGTCAAGTGAAGATGGAGCAGAGACTTTCAGTATGGGAATAATGATACATTATGTTTGAAATGTGCGACCACTTTACTTGTAATAACAGAAAGGTTGAAAATTAATACAAGGGGTTCTGATATCAGTGGGCTTACCATCCTGAAAAAAGTAAAACTTAGCTTGTTAAATCTAATTTCTGTTTTGTTTTATCCCAGTCTCTTAGAAGGGCTTGTATCTCTTTTGTTAGACAGAGGCATTTCTGTACCCATAATTGCTTACATTCAGTAGAGAGCAATTTATCTTCTAATACAGTAGTGTATGCAGTAAAACAGAATAACATTTGCCAGCACAGTTGCAGTCATGATTGTTTGTTGCTTCTTCCAAATGCAGTAAAGTCACTTTGGAAAATAAATGGCTACAGTATGCTGGGAATGTTTACAAGCCATTACTTATATGTAACAAACAGTCATCCTACATGGCATTGTTTGTACTACTGTTTCATTAGAATGTAGGATAATGCAAGCTTTATTTTAACAAGAACAGTGTGTTTTACAGATTTTTTTGTCTGTTTCATTTGTAGCATGCGAGCATGTGTGTGCATATATCTATCTATCTATCTATCTATATATATGTATGTATGTATATTTATAGGTATACAAAAATATGGATCTACTGAAGTTAATCTAAAGTTCATTAAATAGGTTCATAGGTAGGTACTAGGCTATTGGCCCTAGAGCCTATACAAGCCTAGCCAAAAAGGTACCCTGGCTTTCGCCACCCAAGAAAATTATTTTCCTGTGCCCCTGTCAAGCAGAACCACAGAAGTGATCCCCGGGGTGAATTTCTTATTACCCATCGAATCATCATGATTTTTCTTGAAGAGTGCTAATGAGGAGCTCTGTTTGACTTAGATGGGTAGTCTGTTCCAGAATATGGGAAGTCTCTGGGACAGGAATCTATCCCTCCAGCATGTTCTGTTTATTGTGGTGACAAGGTTTAAATCCCTAGAGCGTGTAGCTCGGAGGGATTGGGATTTATTTAAGTGGAGCATGTCCAACAGCTCTGGGTTTGACATAGCTTTGTATGTTAGGCAGAGATCACCTCTGAGTAGGCGATATGCGACGGAGTAAAGCTGGAGTTTTTTGAGTCGGTCTGAGTAGGGCATCTGTTTGAGCCCAGTAATCCTCTTTGTGAGGTATTTCTGCGGCCTTTCCAGTTGTTGTAGATGTCTTGTGAGGTACATACCAAAAGGGGTGTTGTACTCTATAATGGGTCTAATGAGTGATGAGTAGAGGGGAATAATGACCTCTTTTTTTTTGGATGAGAAATCTTTTGTGATGTGGTGTGCCATGTAGAAGGATTTCCTGACCACTGTGGCGATGTGATTATCAAAGGAGAGACTACTGTCCACCTGTGTCCCATGGTCTCTTATCACACTTTCGTTGTTAAGTAGACTACCACCTATGTAGTAGTTCATGGGTACAGAGTTTTTACCAAAGGGGATGACAATTCACTTTTTGGCATTGAGCTTGAGACCATGGCTTTGACACCAGGCATCTGTCTCAGTAAGGCCCTTTTGTAGGATGTTCACATCATTATGAGTTTCGATTATGGCTCCTAGTTTGCAGTCATCTGCAAATTTAGTTAGCCAATGACCTTCTGTGTTAGCCTGTACTTCAGAGAAGTAGATACCAAACAGGAGATGACCCAGGACTGAACCCTGTGGTACTCCATTTGTCACTGGTCTGAAGTCTGATTTGGAGTCTGCTACTTTCACAGTGTGGGTTCTGTCAGTAAGCCAGTTGGCAACCCATCTTGTGACATAGGGATTTATACCTAGTTTAGTGAGTTTATCTATAATTCTAGAGTGGGGGATGGTGTTGAACGCCTTGGCGAGATCTAGATAGGCTGTGTGAACCACCTTACCCTTATCTATGGCTTTGGTGACTGCTTCAAAGAAGTCTATCAGGTTTAGGAGACATGATCTGCCTTTTACAAACCTGAACTGTCTGGGGTCCAGAGTTTGGAGATCTCCAATGTCTTTCTTTATGAGTTCCATGATGATACATTCCATGGCCTTGCAGACCAGGCTCATCAGGCTAATGAGGCGGTAGTTCGCGGGGGTCTGTTGTGGCCCCCCCCTTTGTGGAGTGGGATAACTGTCATGGTGCACCATTCAATGAGCACAAAGCCTGAGGGGAGGCTGTGATTGAACATGGTACTTAGGTAGGGTGCCAGTTCATTCTGTAGTTCATGTAGAAGGCAGCCTGGGATGTTGTCAGGTCCCATGGATGCTGTGTTCTTGGGTTTGGAGAGTGAGGTTTTTACCTCTGTAGCCATGATTATAGGAACTTTGCATTCTTCCAGTATAAAGATGGGCCCTTTAGGGGGTGAGAGGGGGGTAAAGTTAGCACTGAACCTATCTGCCAGGATGTTGGCAATATCAGTTGGTTCTGTATATTTAGTTTCCTTGTGCTGTAACTCAGAGCAGATCTGAGTGCTGCCATTGAGATTCTTGACATAGCTATAGAATGCTTTGTGGTTGTCTTTAGAATCAGTGGCGATTTTGTTTTCATAACTAGCTTTGGAGGATTGAGGGATCTCAGCTTCTTACTGAGGCTGCTGGAAATTGACACTAAAACAACCTTAAAAGAGCAAAAAAAAAAAGACCGATACCCTAAAGAGCATGCTTCAAGGCACAAACTCAGACCATACAAAAGAAAAGTATACTGTTTTTTGCATGGGGGAAAGCCCTGTAAACTATCTTAGGCAGAGTAATTTCTTTAAGAGAATAGAAGAAAGCCTTACAACCCACCTCAGAAGCACAGACAGGACATTTGTCTCCAAGAAAAACTTTCTGAGATTGTCCTGTGTTGAACTATCTTACATACTAAATATTTTACTAATCTCATGAATGGTTTCATTTGAGGATAGATTAGCTTTTTTTTAAATTTTTTCTGGCAGATTAGTTTTTAAGAAAAGGCATGCTAACTATAGAAGCAGTGCATGGTTTAAGTATAGCACATTAAGTACTTTCACAGTTTAGCATTAGCTGAGTTAAATAAATATTACAACAGTACTTTCTTGTCATCAGACGTGACTAACTTGTGTGGGTATCGGTTCTGGGCAGTCAGGAGAGAGGCATGTGCCTCTGTACAAACAAACCATCAACATACTTATCAGTGTTACAGACATAAAGTTCAAAGCTATATCTTCTCTGGTATTGTACAATGTGTTGCAAGCCATTACGTGCCTGTAGGTCAAAGTTGTGTTATTCCATTGCTTTCAAAATGGAATCCATGTTTTCTCTAGCCAAAACGATGAGTTATATAACACATGCACACACACACACACACACACACACACACACACACACACACACACACACACACACACACATGGTTACACACACAGACATACCTTCCATGCATACACGTGAGTACTCGGGCATGCACATATTTACAGACAAGGGCACAAGCACATGGGTACACACAGATGCACACGCACAGCGCACACACACACACACACACACACACACACACACACACACACACACACACACACACGCACACACACACACACACACTGGCTAGTTGTTTTGTGCATCACAGCTGTGTCGTCATAGAGGTAAATTTATAGTTGTCTGGGATAAGAGAGAGGGAAGGAGGATTGCATGTAGGCGAAGTGTATTTACAAATAAAAAAATATATCTTACATTATAGTCCAGCAACAAAGCTGTTATATGCAGATGATGTTACAGAACAAGCAGACACTGAACAGGCACTTCAGCAAATAATAGGATACAGGAATACAAAACTGAAGGCACATGGGATGAAGCTGAGTATAGACAAGACAGGTGTCGTGGCAAACAAATGGGAGAAATCAGAAGAATCTGAACATTGAGATAGAAGGAACTAGTAGAACAGGTTAACAGCTTCAAGTATCTGAGACGGGTGGTTAAAGAGAAGGGAGGTCTGAATGAGGAGGTTACACCTAGAATCAGCAGTGCTGTGGCTGGTGCCAGAGTGTGCCAGGGGTAGTCTATAACAGAAGAATGCCAAAAGAGGTGAAAAGTAAGGTGCACTAAACAGTGGGGTGATCAGTGCTTTTTATGGCACAGAAACTATGTTACTGAAGACAGAAACAGTTCAGGAAGCTTGAGGTGATGGAGATGAAGTACCTGAGATGGGTCGTCATAGGGTGTACACTGTGGGAAGAACAAAGAGATGAGGACATCAGGGCAGAATTTAAAGTAGCCCCATTTGCACAGAAGGCCAAGAAAAATGCAGAAAAGCTGAAGATGATTAGGGAGAGACAGGAAAAAGGCAAGAGGAAATTAGGAAGCCCAGCCAAGAAATGGCATGATAGAAGATTTGTGGCACTTAAGTGTGATAGTTGAAGGTAAGACAGTGGCACTGAATGAAGAGAGGTGGTGACAGTTGATATAAAACCCTGACCCCATGTAAGAAAATGGGGGAAAAGGGGGAATGATTGTTATGAAGATGGCAGCCCAGCACTGCTGTCCTGGTCACTTTCACTGTAATTACTTTGTGTCTGGTTGGTTGTGAAGTGTTAGAACCTAGACTAACATGTCTTTTAGTTATCATGTAGCAGCCATAGGAGAAAGTGCTTCTACTTAGCACAGCTGATAGCCAGGGGTATAAGATCCAGATTTAATGAAATACACATCCATTTATATTCTGCATTGATTAAACAAATCATTGAGTACAACATCCCCTTTGAGATGTACCATGCTGAATGTCTCAGTCAATTGGAGAAACCCCAAAGATTTCTAAGAGGACTACAGGCTTAAAGACCATGAGCTACCAAAACAGGCTGTAAATTTTATCATTTTACTCAGTATTTTATAGGCTATTGAGGGATAATCTGTGTCTCACCTACTCTACCCTTACAGACCCTGTTGTACTTGATCTCCTGTATCTCTGTAAGACTAACACCAGAGCCAGGGACCTAAATCTTTACCAGCAGATAAATATAATGTGATGGAGATATAGATTCATTATGCAGTGCTTCCGTATCTCTGAAATAAACTTCCCCATGGGTTAAGCACTGCAGTACATTAACATTCTTCATATAGAATCTGGATGATTGGATGGGTACCCACAAATTTTACCCTGGGACTGTCTGATGTAGTCCTCCTTGAGAAAGGGGGTACAACCTGAAGTTGGATATCGGCAAAGTATTAATGGTAATGAAACTAAATTGCCTTATAACTCCTATGAATTCCATGAGTCCTGTAAGCAATGCGAGGAAAGGTAGAAACAGACAGTGATATGTTACACTTCCCCTTACAAACTGTCTACATGTTTGAGGTGATGTGGGGTGGGACCGTAAGTGATATTTAATAATTTAAAAAGAGTCCCAGCTGTCCCTGTGTAGACTGTCATAGTTTTGCTGTAACTAAGATAACTCAGAGTACACAATGCACATATACCAGGCATTGTACTTGCTTCCTGTTAGAAGTATGTTAGAAATTGTGAATTATTCCATAATTGTAACAACTACTCTTTAGTTTGTTCTTTAATTTGAAAAAATGCATTTTTAGGGTATGAGGTACTCTAGTGTTCCTGTATCTACATGTGTGTGTGTGTGTGTGTGTGTGTGTGTGTGTGTGTGTGTGTGTGTGTGTGTGTGTGTGTGTGTGTGTGTGTGTGTGTGTGTGTGTCTGTATGTGTGCCAGGGTCAGAATCTTTATCTCTCTGTTTTACATACAAGTATATGAAGATGCCGATGGAAGAAAACACATGTTCTGTTGAGTCTGTCAGAATGTCGCAGCTAGTCACCTACACAACTGCCCCTCCATTACCCTTGTTCCATCTTTTTCTTACACTATCCCAAGCAACTCTAAACCCATCTGATGCTTTATACTGTACTATTGTCTTAGGGAATACATTCCAGGTTTCTACTACTCTAGCAAGCAATACTTTTATCCTTTTTTTTCTCACTGTCTGCCAACCATCAGCCATCCTCCTGTGACCTGAATGGCCCATCCATTCCTATGTGGGTGACAAACAGTCGTGGGAGACCACATCCTGGCAGCCATCAGGATTTTCTGCTCAATCCTAACCCACCATTGTCATGGCAACCTGATGGTGATACTCCATAGTACTGATGACCTGGCTGGCATGTGTTCCCTCCTACACCTGTGCAGTCCTGTGCAGGAGAGCAGTTCAGCACAATTAGCAGCCTTCCCTCCCCAAGATGGATAATCCAGCACCAACTACTCATTCCCTCCTTCCCAATGTCTCTGGCCAGTTCCTCCAAGTCCTGAGTCACTAATTAATCTGCAGTCATTTGGGCTGTAGTCAGGGCTTTATTGTTCTGCAATTCAGCTGTACCATTACAATTTATGTCCAAGCAATTTGGTGTATCAGTGTTACCTGCCTTTCTCGTTTCTTATATGACGCATACATGCCCATCTTTGTAAGTCCCTTTTCATACTCTAGCTACTGTTACTACTGTTACTTTTCAACAGTTTCTACCAGCCTCCTCTTCTTTTGCTTATATGACCTCCATAACTGAGTATTAGCCAAGCCTTACCAGCACCATGTTTATACAGTGTTGTACTTGTTTTCTCATTCCTCATAGTTGTCTCAATAATATACATACCTCTCAACTGTACAGATTCTCTCATAATGTCCAGATTTTTGCTTCATATTTTTGGTCTGCTTTTCATAAAATTATGGTTTTCTGGCAAATCATTGAGGGTTGAAGTCAGAACATAATGACAGACATTTAAATTTCAGACTTCTTACCCTTTAGAAAAATAAATGCTAATGCAACACCTGTTATTCTATCAACTTTGTAAGTTTGTAAGAACAATGTTTAAAAAGTATTCCTATTTTTGGACCTTTGCCCCCCTCCCCATTATTTATGTTTTTCCCAGATTTCCTGCTCTAAGAGTTTGAGAGATATTACATTCTTCTTCCCTTTACTTAAGTTCCCATTCTTTTTTTATTACCTTTTCACTTTTTTTGCACCATGTTATACTCAAATATTTTCAAAATCTTACATAATGATATATCCTGTACTCTCCCCAGGCATGATACCAGCATCAAGCTGTGATGGGGTGAAGGAACATTTCTTGTATGCTTATGTTATGCAGGTGGTGTATACTCATCCTCAGTAGCTGTTTCATATTCAAAGACTTTTTAGTGTGTGTTCCAGTATAGTTAGACTGAATGACAGAAAATGAGGACTTACACATATTAAGTCCAAGACTGCTGTTCCTCAGAATATTCCCTTTTAGCCAAGGCATGGCAATCTCAGAGTTATTAAGTGTGGGGTGAAGCCCCCTGGCTTGCTCCCCCCCCCCTAAAATTTGAAGCTGTAGGGCAGGCATCCCAACAAAAAACAATTTTAAATGAAAACATCAGTTTTCAACATTCAGTGTTGTCCTGCATTTTCTGACTTTTTTCATAATTCTGGGGCTGACACTTACTAGTCCTGCAATTACAAGAGACGGCCCTTTTCTCCCTTTATTTGCATAGATTCTATTTTCTAATTCCTAATCAAATGTCAAATTTCCCTGTGCCCCACAAAATTTTGACTTACTGGTAAATCACTGATGACTGCGAAACACTGGAGTATCAAATTTCTGTTGTTCAAAAAAAGGCACGTTGACATAAAACCTGATGTTCCAATATCAGTTTAAGTGAATTAGAGTAATATTTTAAACAAATGTCCATAGGTTGGTACTAGGCTATCGACCCTAGGGCCTATACAAGCCTAGCCATAACAATTCCCTGGCTATGTCTTCCCACACTATTTACTTCCCTTATTTTGGCCTCTCCTATTATTTTTGGCTAATTCCCAAATTCTTGAGCAAATAAGTTAAAAGATATGGTGTTTTTGGTGTACTATGGATGTTTTAGCAGAGACACCGAGGGTGTGAATTACTGTATTTCTCATTACACTGAAGTGTTGTGAACCTAGAGCTGATTGGCATAATACTGAGGGTGCAGAGGCAACCTTGTCTTCATTTTAGAATGGGGGGGGGGTGAAATTCCCAGGAATAATAAATGAAAAAAGAAAAAAAAAAAAAAGAGTTTCTTACAAATTCCAAAAACTGACCAGATCAGGATTTTTGGGCAAAAATCTTAAAATTTGCTAAAAAGCATCTGCTGTCTTAGCTTGTAATCCAGCAGATGTTCACTAATGTACTTTAGATTTCAGAGTGTTAAGGTAAGACGTAATGCAAAGACAGAGAGACAGAATATATGGCTATACAAATATAATATTTATTCAGAATCACAATATGAGGGGAATCAGGAAGTATTGCAAAGACAACCCTTTTTATACCTTAAAGGACATTAGCTGTAGTTTGAGATACATATGGTATGATACAATTTTAACAAATCAGAATTTTACAATTGCTCATGCTGTTCACATGAAAAGCACATGTATGTGAGCATGTCATTGTTCTTTTACTAAATAAGGAGAGCTACATCCGGTCATATCTTGACTCTGTTTACCAGGTTACAGTAAACTTTTGTACTTGAGAAAACTTCATTAGGATAAATTACGACATAGATCCCTCTGACATCCTTATGTTGTTTTTTTTCTAATATTATCCCAAAGTACTCCACATAGCTATCTACGCCCTTAGTTTGATTTAGTAACGCAACTATAGCATTTGCCTTAAGAAAAACAGAAAGCAAATGTCAGCTGCTTTGCTGTCTGTTACAATAACAGGAAAAGAATGTAACATTCCATCTCAGGCTGCAGTTAAGAGTATCTGACATACATCTCTTATAGGTCCATAGGTTCATAGGTGTTTACTAGGATAGTGATCACTGGGGCCTTTTTAAGCCTAGCCATGCATCCCAAATCTCTGACAAGTTCTGATACCCTTGATAAGTGTAAGCATGGACTTGGGAGATGAAACATTTACAACCAGGGCCCTGTGAGATGAACCATTTACAGGTTGCCTGTGTCCATTAGAGACATAGTTGCCAAACCAGGGATGAATTTCCTGTTCCCCATCCAATTGTCCATGTTGCACTTAAAATGGGTTAAGGAGGAACTCTGCTTCACATTGATAGGGAGCCTGTTTCAGAGACAGGGTAGCCTCTGGGATATATACCTGTCTCTCCAGCAGGTCCTATTTACATCACAGGCAAGGTTTAAGTCTTTAGAACAAGTAATTCTGGTGCAGTTTGTTTTGTGGATATGCAGGAGGTCCATCAAAGTGAGGTATGACAATGCCTTATATGCCAGGTATAGATCTCCCCTCAAAAGCTTGTAGGAGACAGAACACAGTGATAGGGCCTTGAGGTGGTCTGCAGAGAACATTTTACTTGCACCCTGTATTATTTTAGTGAGGAACCTCTGTGGACGCTCCACTTGTTGGATATGCTTGGTTAGGTATACCAAAGGGGGCATTGTACTCGATCATAGGTCTGATGAATGCCGAATGCAGTGGAATAATAACTTCCTAGGACTTAAATGCCATACCTTTGTTTATAAGTTGATTTCCTCACTACTGTAGACACGTGTTGGTCAAAGGTATGTGTGTCCCTAAGTCCCTGACTACTGGGTCAACTCTAAGGGGTGTGTTGTTAATATGATAGTTACCAGGGGTGGCTGACTTCCTGAAGGACACTATTATGCATTCCTTGGCATTTAGCTTTAGTCCATGGCTCTGACACCAGTTGTTTGTCTGTGTCAGCCCTTCCTGGAGAACATTTGAGTTAGTGTGCAATATTTAACAAACACTAGGCAGGATTTTTGCCAGGTCGAAAATTTAACAGTTCACAGATAGCAACATTTGATGCATTTCTGATGGTTGTTAATGCTAGGCCCATTAATAATAAAGTTTTTTTTTATTGGAAAATTTGCTACATTTCCACAAGATTGATGTTGTTATTGTTTGAGAAACATGGTTAAATAATAATGACTACTGTAACAGACATTCTAACAAAAAATCAGGCTGAGGTGTTATGATAGGGATTAAAGATAGCTATGAGACCTGTGATTATTACATGTTCAATGATAACACCAATACTATAGACTCTGTAACTCTGACAATAAAGACAAGCCTGTGCTATATAACAATTATTGGAGTCTATAAGCAACCAAAGTCAAGTGCAAATGCCCAAGAGGAATTCATACATTTCTTGCATGAAACACAGGAGGGAAGAATAATATTAGCTGGGGACTTAAATTTACCAAAACAGACTGGAATAATATTGATTCAACAACATTAGTAAGGAAATTATTCACAATGTATATTCAGAAACAACAATTGCTCCAGACTGTAAAAAAAACCTACCAGGGGACAGAACATACTAGACGTTGTTTGTGTTCCCAAAGAAATTACTGTAACTTCAAGTCAAGTTTTAGAACTATGGAGGTGCAGTGATCATGGGGTTATAAAGATTAATTTGTTGCTAGATAATTCTGCCAAATTGAAATCTAAACCAATGCACAGAAGGTTAATTACAGAGTATATGGAAGAAAAACAGTCCTATATAAAACTAACTGGAGTGAGGTCTTCAGTGGAAAAACTGCAGATGGAATGTGGAAAGTTTTGAAAGAGAAATTGTTTGAGTGCAAAATATAAAAAAAAAATGTTTAACATGAGGATCTAGGCATACAGCATCAGGGGGGTATATTTCCATAAGAACAAGATATCTGATTAAGGTGAGAGAAAAATATAAGAAATGGAAGACAGGTTGAACTACAACTTTGAAAACTAAAATAAACAAGCTGGACAAACAGATTAAGCATAATGTGAGACAAGATCAAGAAAAATTTGAAGAAAATTTATATAAAGATATTGAGCATAATAGGAAACCTTTTTATAGATACATAAGATGTGGAAGGAGTAAAGACACACAAATTGATAAACTGTGTGCAGATTCTACAATTTATTCTCAGACACAACAGTTACAGATATTTTTACAAAATGTTATTGCAAAACAGTTTGGCTCCACAAAATAGGTGATAAGTTGCCCTAGTGACATCCAGGTAACCCCAGATACTGGAATCAAATTAGAGTATATTGAAAAAAAAAACTGAGCAAACTGGATCCAAACAAAGCATGGGGAGGAGATAGAATTAGTAACAATGACCTGAGAACACTTCAGCAAGAACTTACAGTACCATTATATTTATTATTCACTAGGTCATATAAATATGGGGAGATTCCTCAAGATTGGAGACATGTGCTTATTAAACCTGTCTTTAAGGAAAAGGGGAGTAGGACAAACCCAGAGTCATATAGACCCTTAAGTCTACTTTCATGCTGTGGGAAAATAATGGAGAAGGTAATATTGGGATAAGTTATTGTCAGAACTGGATAGTTTGGGACTTGAAACCATATATCAGCATGCATATGTTGAAAATAAACTTATTACCACCTGTAACATTATGTTCTATAACAATATAATAACAGCTATGAATGAAAACGTGTGCTGTGATATAATTTATATAGATTTATATAGATTTAACTTCAGCATTTGACAGGGTCATACACAGAACACTGATCAATAAATTAGTATAACTAGGTATTGATGTACTCTTGATAAGATGGATTGCTGCATGGCATACAAATAGGACATGGTAACTATCATACAGCAATTCGACAGATGAAATCCTTGGTTACAGTCAGGGTGTCCCACAGGGCTCTGTTCTAGGCCTTTACTTGTTTAGATTGTATCTTTCAGACCTAACTTTTTCATCTGAGGTGTTTTACAGTCTATATGCAGACAACGTGAAATTGGGTAAACTGATTACATGTGTTACAGATAAAGCATGTCTGCAAAAGAACTTGACTAAATTGACCATTTGGGCACAGGAGAATAATATGTTGATAAATTCATCAAAAACTAAGCATATGAGATTTGGGAGACATAAACTGAAAGGTGGATATTTTATATAGCACACAGCGATTGAAACTGTTTTAAGGACCTGGGTATATGGGTAGATTCAGCTATGAGTTTTTCTAATCATATCAACCAATTGGTTAATGATAGTTATAGAACTATAGGTTGTATAAAAAGATTTATAAAGTCTAGGAAATCAAAAATAATGAAGTCATTGTTTGTTATTTACATTAGACTCAAACTTGAGTATGGAATAACAATATGGAAACCCTATAAGAAAACAAGCATGAGTAAACTGGAAAGAGTACAGCGGAGATATACCAAGGGCATCCACAGATGTGAAAATTTAAGTTATTATGAAAGACTAAAATATTTGAACTTGTACAGTGTCTTTTACAGATATCTAAGAAGAGAGCTTATTCAGGTATAGGGCATTTAGATACAACTCCTTCTGGTAATGTTTGGGGTTATCATAAAGTACTAGAGAATCATCAGATAACCTATGTAAAAGATTCTATAGGAATGAGAAGTGTACTAACTGGTTCTCTGACAGAGTACCTGATGCATGGAACAGACTGCTAAATTACGTTAAAGCAAGTACTAGTTTAGATATTTTTAAGAACAGCCTGGACACTTATAGGAACACGTGTTTTGCTATATTGACAAGTTAGAAGGGCATTAATGCCTGTGTTTGAAATATTTGTATGTCTAATGGTATGTATGTGTGTGTGTGATTCAATGACAGCTCCTAATTTGCAATCATCTGCAAATTTATTCATCCAGAGACCACTGAAATTGGCCTTGACTTCAGAGAAGTAAATGCCAAAAAAGGAGCAGTCCAATGAGCAATCCCTGAGGGACACCACTTGTGACTGGCCTCTTTGTAGAGGTGGACTCCCCAATTCTAACTTCCTGGGTCCTGTCTGTGAGCCAGTTGGCTATCCACCGGGTGACATATGGGTTTGTACCTAGCTTTGCATTTGTCAACAATGCCTGAGTGGAGGTGGCCAGGTCAAGGTAGGCAGTGTGAACCATTTTGCCCTCATCCATTGTTTTGGTGACCTTCTCAAAGTCCACCAGGTTGAGTACACATGATATGACCTTGACAAAACCAAACTGGGTTGTGTCTAGTGTTTGGAGGTCTACTATATCATTATTGATCATTTCCATGATAATTATTTCCATGGCTTTACATACAAGACTAGTGAGACTTACGGGTCTGTAGTTTCCAGGGTCTGTACATAGCCCACCTTTGTACAGTGGGATGACTGTTGCTCTTCTCCATTCATGAGGCATGAAGCCTGTTTGGAGGCTACAGTTAAACAGCAATTTCAGATGGTCTGATAGGTCATGTTTTATGCTATTTAGTAGGCACCCTGAGATATTGTCTGGGCCCACTGATGTAGTGTTCTTGGCCTTAGAGAGCATTAAGGACCTGTTCCTTAGTGGTAGCAGGGGGTATTATATTTGAAGGTATTTCTCATCTACTGAGAACTGGATGCTTCAAAATCATCTCTCCCTAAATGCCAACAAATCAAAAATCCTACTATTCACCCCATCAAAATCTATCCCTCTCGACAAAACCTCCTTCAATATTATCAGCCATGCTAACTCCACTATAGAAATTGTTCCTTTTGCCAAACTTCTTGGGGTTACTATTGATGAGCATCTAAAATTTGATACCCATATTCAACTAAATATCAAGAAAACCCATCAGAAACTTGGCATGCTGTACAGAAACTCACACTTCCTCTCCCCTTCAACTAAACAGACCCTCGCCTCAACTTACTTACTACCCTCACTAATGTATGGTGCTCCCTTACTAACCAACCTATCTTCCTCCATCTCTTCTAAACTGGAAACCTGCTACAACAAAATCTCAAAGTTTGCAACCACCTCCAAATACTCTACTCGCCACTGTATACCTCTCCACCAGCTGCAATGGCTAGAACTTTCCAACTACCTGGACTACCTCCAACTCTCTACAGCTCACAAGCTTATTTTCAAACCTAATACATGTCCTGCACTTGCAAATATCTTACCTTCATACACCCCTCACAGACCCCAAAGATCTGCCCACCAGAATCTAATCTCTGTGTACAAACCAAATCGTCCTGCAGGTCAGCTACTACTATTCTTTACCTTAGCCAAGAAATGCAACTCTCTCCTTCCATCTCTAAGAATCTCTGAAAACTTCGAACTCTTCAAAACCCAGCTCCATTTCTACCTCTCCCGTAGTTGGAAGTGCAATTGCACTCTACCTACCTTACTTCCTTAATACATGATCACTTTTATTACATTCAAAGTCCCTTTTTTCCTTACCCACCAGGGATTATTTCCTTGATTACCACTTTTAGATCACTATCAGGCATTTCTAACCTATGATTAAATTCTACTCTATACTACTGTTCTCAACCTATAAACATGTAAATACGTATTATATATTGTATATATGTTGCAGTTTAACTGTGCTTAGTTTGCTAATTAACACCTACAAGTTGTTTACTGTACCTTTTGAAACTGTGTATTGTATTTTGTTGAATTTTGAATTATGTAGCTTTTACTTTGTATTATGGAGCTTTTCTCCCAGGGCCTCCACTGAAAATGGGCTCTTTGAGCTCAGTGGACCTGTTTTTAACCATTGATATAGTGGATTTATTTTCCTCCATACCCCATGGGGAAGGAAAGAACATGCTGGAGGAAATAGTGTTTGATTATGGACACTTGGGTCAAAATGATAAGTTAGCATGTTTGTGGCTTATGGACTTGGTCTTAAACAATAATTTCATCTACTTCAAAGGTGAATTCTTCCAGCAGATCCAAGGGGTAGCTATGGGGGCAGCTTGTGCCCCTACTTATGCTAACCTCATCCTAGCATACTGGGAAGAAAAATACGTCCTTAACTCCACTTACAATAAATGTTGGACTATGTATAGGAGATTTTTGGACGATATAGTTATTATTTGGAATGCTGGAAGGGATCAGTTAGCGGACTTTATGGAATATCTAAATTCCACCACTAGTTTTTTACAATTTACACATCAGGTGTCAGAACATAGTTTAATATATCTAGATATTGAATTTTATAAAGGGGAAGGACATTATGAATCTAAAGTATATAGGAAACCTACGTATTGTAATTCCTACCTACACTATACTAGTGCACATCCGAAACATTGCAAGAAAAGCATTGTTAAAGGACAATTTGTAAGGGGTAGCCGTATGACAAGTTCAGAACAGGACTTTAAAGGTGAATGTGATTTATTGGAAAAAATGTTTTGGGAGAGAGGCTACCCCGAAGACTTTGTTGAGAAAATAAAAATAGAGGTAATAGAAGGAAGGAAGGACAGGTTTCAGCCTATATACAAAGGGTTTGAAAGTGGGGCTATGATTAATCCCACTTTTGACACTAGACAAAATAGTAATAGGAAGGATACTGATATTTATCCTCAAGCACTAGTGTTAGAATACAATAATATAAATAGTGGTATTAGCAAAATATTTTTTAAGGAATGGGATAAATTTGTAACATTTTCAGATATAGAAAACATATCAAGTATTTCCAAAAAAATAATCTACAGAAATTCAAGGAATATGGGAAACATTTTAGAAGAAAAAAAGAACAAGGTTACTAACAAAAATAATAAGAAGGGCACATATAAGTGCGGTCATTGTGCCCAATGTAGTTATATATCCAATGTAGAGGGATACTATATTCAAAGTAGAAACAAAAAGGTATATAGTACAGGATATTTTAATTGTGACACAAGGGGCATAGTTTACCTTGCTTATTGTGAGAAATGTGGCTCTTTCTATATTGGTAAATCAGAAAGAGCCCTAAAAAAACGGATTTATGAACATGTTTATGAGATTTCAGTAAAGAAAGAGAGTAATGCCCTATATAAACATAGCAAACTTTGTAAAGAATATAAATTTAAATTTCTAATAGTTGAACATATCCCAGTAGATATTAGAGGGGGCCCCTGGGAGACCAGGATAGAATATAGAGAGCTATGGTGGCAAATAGCATTAAATGCAGACAAGTGGCCTGGTTTAAACGACAGCATCTCTATATTACCTTTGTTAAAATTAAGAGCAGCCAAATTATAAAAAATATCTTTCATATTTGGCTTGGCCACCAGAGGTCTCCACTACATCATTTCATTATATGCTTTGAGTGTTTTAAAATATTTGGAGAAAATAATTTGAAAGAATTTTTACTAGCCTTTTTACAATACTATTTATTTATATTTATGAATGTATAATGTTCTTCTATAGTAATATATCAACTATGTAATTCCCCAACTTGTTGATGGACAATGTGATGTTTTTATTCAAACAAATAGTTTTTAAAAAATATTTATAGAATGTGTGTATATATTTATATTTATATTTATATTTATTAGCATATTTATTCCCAGTTGTTGCATAATGTGTTTTACATTACCTAGGGTAATCTTTTTTCATTTTTTATATATACATCCTATATATATTTAATATTTACATATACTGATTTTTTATACATTTTATATGTATTTTATCTAATGACAAAATACCATTGTGGATAAAAAACATTGGTTTGCTTTAAATATCAATTAGATGCAATTGAAATACCAATTAATTAATCAGTGTGACTATAAAAGGGTATTGGAAGGGGTGCATTGTGTTATCTGATGAAGTCTATGTGTGACGAAAACGCAGTTTTATTAAAGCGTTCATGGTTTTAGAAACTGGTGCTGAATAAAAGATTGTTTTCAGTTCGTTGGTGCAAGTCTGGTCTCTGTAGTGGTGAGAGTTACCATCCGTATTTGCTGTCTGAGTGGAGAGTTCGTAGTTGTTTTGGCAGTTCCTGTGGACGTGGTTACTGGTTTATTTCGGGAGCGTGATGGACAGCTCTTCCACTACTGAGATGCGAGGCTCCGAGGACGTGGGGAGTACGCGTAAGCTGATAGGCCAGCTTACCGAACTTATTAATATTCTAACCCCACTTAGTTCTGCCTTATTGGAGAAAAACAATGGTCCACAAGGGCCAGGAGTGCATCGGTGTCGTCTGAATTGTGTTAATGAAGGAGAGCGTGAGCAGGGAGAGCTTATGGGTCTAAGGAACAGGATCGGCGACCCTGGAATAGTGAACACGTTTCACCCTTCAAACACGCCTTGCCTGTTTGGGGAGGATATGATGGCATCACAAGAAAGAGACGCTGGAAGCAATGGCAATGGCGATAACGCCAATTCTACAGGTACTGTGAATCATTTGGGAGCTATTAATGTAACCATGGACAGTCTTGAATGGTTACGCTCCAAACCTTGCATAGATTTTGTTGGACTTAATGACAATGTTACTAATGTTGTGAACGGGACATATAAACAAAAGTTGAATAACCTTAATAATTTAATGTACAAGTACAGAGCTTTAGTAATTGAGAACGAGTATCTCAATGAGTGTATTGGGAAGGAAATTGTGCCTAAAGGCCTCAGGGTCTTTAAATTCCCAAACAATGTAATGGTTGGTTCCAATTACCACAAAGAATTAATCAGTGTTTTTAATAAATGTGGTTTGGATATGCTTAAACTTATTATTAAAGAAAATGTGAGAATTTTAGATGTCATGCATAGAGATATTGAGCAGTTAGACCAATGCATCCGTAGAGATTTAATGTTTGGTGTATATGAAGAGAAATGTAAATATTTTAATATCAGGAAAAATGTTGAACAGAGGTGTAATGACCTCATCCAGAGAAAAATTAAGAAATTGGAAAGAGATGTATATGAATATAATACCCATAACAGTTATCCCAAACCTCAGGGGTCATACAAAAGTTATGGCAATGCATTTTTTGATATTAATAATGAGACAGAGGGAGTGGGGGCTATGGGATACAATGAACAAGATGAAAACTATGGGGAGAATGATAAGGAATATGATGAAGCTTTCCCTCCTTTACGAAGGTCTGAGCGTTTAATCAAGAAACAGGGACCACAGAATGGGAATTTTCAGTGGAGGGGAGGCAGAAGGGGGAGGGGGAAATACTATTGAGCCCTGACCCGGATCTCCCGATAGATGATGAGATTAGACCCACTAACCAGGTTTGCAACACTAGGGATAATTTTAGTATTTACAACTTCAGTAATGTAATAATAGAAAAGGAACATTTTTCATTGTTTTCCAAGGGCCTGAAGTTTATACCTAATAATAATGGAGATATGACTAAAAGCTTGCTAGATATAAAACTTTTTTTAAGAAAGGTGAATTTTAAGGTGATGTGGCCGAACCCGAATAATACAAGGAATGGGGGAGATGGTGAGGTTTTAAAGAAAAAAAGTACATATAACCCACCGTTACATCCACAGATAAAAAATTTGGAAAAGGTGGTTGAAAAAGAAGTAAGAGAGAAGTGTAATCTAATAAAGTCTGGAGATAATTTAACCAAAAAAGAGAGAGATTTATTGTATGAGATCAGAAACAATAAAGAAATAAGAATAATGAAGCCTGACAAGGGTGGGGGCATTATTTTTATGGACTGTATCCTTTATGATAGCAAAATGTATACACATTTATGGGATGGGAATAGATACAGGATAGTGTCTAGAAATGAGATCAATATAGCCTATCATAGAATAGATACGGCCCTACATGATATGGAACAAGAAGGTTTGATAAGTCATGATAGTTATGGGTTTTTAAAGGTGGATAAACCAAAGGTACCAGTTATCTTTGGGATACCAAAGATCCACAAAAACCCTATGGACCCCCCACTGAGACCCATAGTGTCAGCCAAAGGCTCGAAAACAGAGACGTTGGCCAAATATGTGGATAAAAAGTTAAAACCTATATGGATGGAAAGACCTAACATCTTAAAAGATTCATGGGCATTATTAAAGGATTTAAACAATTGTGAATGGCAAGATAATGTCCTGTTTTTAACCATTGATATAGTGGATTTATTTTCCTCCATACCCCATGGGGAAGGAAAGAACATGCTGGAGGAAATAGTGTTTGATTATGGACACTTGGGTCAAAATGATAAGTTAGCATGTTTGTGGCTTATGGACTTGGTCTTAAACAATAATTTCATCTACTTCAAAGGTGAATTCTTCCAGCAGATCCAAGGGGTAGCTATGGGGGCAGCTTGTGCCCCTACTTATGCTAACCTCATCCTAGCATACTGGGAAGAAAAATACGTCCTTAACTCCACTTACAATAAATGTTGGACTATGTATAGGAGATTTTTGGACGATATAGTTATTATTTGGAATGCTGGAAGGGATCAGTTAGCGGACTTTATGGAATATCTAAATTCCACCACTAGTTTTTTACAATTTACACATCAGGTGTCAGAACATAGTTTAATATATCTAGATATTGAATTTTATAAAGGGGAAGGACATTATGAATCTAAAGTATATAGGAAACCTACGTATTGTAATTCCTACCTACACTATACTAGTGCACATCCGAAACATTGCAAGAAAAGCATTGTTAAAGGACAATTTGTAAGGGGTAGCCGCATGACAAGTTCAGAACAAGACTTTAAAGGTGAATGTGATTTATTGGAAAAAATGTTTTGGGAGAGAGGCTACCCCGAAGACTTTGTTGAGAAAATAAAAATAGAGGTAATAGAAGGAAGGAAGGACAGGTTTCAGCCTATATACAAAGGGTTTGAAAGTGGGGTTATGAATAATCCCACTTTTGACACTAGACAAAATAGTAATAGGAATGATACTGATATTTATCCTCAAGCACTAGTGTTAGAATACAATAATATAAATAGTGGTATAAGCAAAATATTTTTCAAAGAATGGGATAAATTTGTAACATTTTCAGATATAGAAAACATATCAAGTATTTCCAAAAAATAATCTACAGAAATTCAAGGAATATGGGAAACATTTTAGAAGAAAAAGAACAAGGTTACTAACAAAATAATAAGAAGGGCACATATAAGCGGTCATTGTGCCCAATGTAGTTATATATCCAATGTAGAGGGATACTATATTCAAAGTAGAAACAAAAGGTATATAGTACAGGATATTTTAATTGTGACACAAGGCATAGTTTACCTTGCTTATTGAGAAATGTGGCTCTTTCTATATTGGTAAATCAGAAAGAGCCCTAAAAAACGGATTTATGAACATGTTTATGAGATTTCAGTAAAGAAAGAGAGTAATGCCCTATATAAACATAGCAAACTTTGTAAAGAATATAAATTTAAATTTCTAATAGTTGAACATATCCCAGTAGATATTAGAGGGGGCCCCTGGGAGACCAGGATAGAATATAGAGAGCTATGGTGGCAAATAGCATTAAATGCAGACAAGTGGCCTGGTTTAAACGACAGCATCTCTATATTACCTTTGTTAAAATTAAGAGCAGCCAAATTATAAAAAATATGTTTCATATTTGGCTTGGCCACCAGAGGTCTTCACTACATCATTTCATTATATGCTTTGAGTGTTTTAAAATATTTGGAGAAAATAATTTGAAAGAATTTTTACTAGCCTTTTTACAATACTATTTATTTATATTTATGAATGTATAATGTTCTTCTATAGTAATATATCAACTATGTAATTCCCCAACTTGTTGATGGACAATGTGATGTTTTTATTCAAACAAATAGTTTTTAAAAATATTTATAGAATGTGTGTATATATTTATATTTATATTTATATTTATTAGCATATTTATTCCCAGTTGTTGCATAATGTGTTTTACATTACCTAGGGTAATCTTTTTTCATTTTTTATATATACATCCTATATATATTTAATATTTACATATACTGATTTTTTATACATTTTATATGTATTTTATCTAATGACAAAATACCATTGTGGATAAAAAACATTGGTTTGCTTTAAATATCAATTAGATGCAATTGAAATACCAATTAATTAATCAGTGTGACTATAAAAGGGTATTGGAAGGGGTGCATTGTGTTATCTGATGAAGTCTATGTGTGACGAAAACGCAGTTTTATTAAAGCGTTCATGGTTTTAGAAACTGGTGCTGAATAAAAGATTGTTTTCAGTTCGTTGGTGCAAGTCTGGTCTCTGTAGTGGTGAGAGTTACCATCCGTATTTGCTGTCTGAGTGGAGAGTTCGTAGTTGTTTTGGCAGTTCCTGTGGACGTGGTATAAGTTGTTTATTGTACCTTTGCAACTGTGTATTGTATTTTGTTGTATTTTGAATTATGCAGCTTTTACTTTGTATTATGGAGCTTTTCTCCCAGGGCCTCCACTGAAAATGGGCTCTTTGAGCTCAGTGGACCTCCCTGGTCATCAAACTGGAAATAAATAAATAAATAAATAAAATGGTTTTTTTGGGGGGGGGGTAAAGTTGGAGCAGACTTTATCGACCAGTAGGTTTGCTATATCTTCTGGTTCAGTGTACGTGGCTCCATTAACAATGAGGTCTGCACACAATTGTGTATTGCCTTTGAGGATGCAGACATAGCTAAAGAATGTCTTGTGGCTGTCCTTGGCCTGGGAGTCCAAATTTACTCCAAATGTGGCTTTGGTAAACTTTGTCCTCTGAGTTGTTTGTGTAGTTTGATGAGAGTGCTTTTAACCTGCCCTAGTGCTGCACCTCTTAATTTTTGCCATGATTTTCTTCCTTCTTTTATACAGCCTATTGATTTTGTGATTCCACCAGGGTGGCTTGTTTTTTGAGTTAGTTCTGTACTTCCTCCTGGTGGGTACAACTGCCTCTATGCAACTATAACATGCTTGTTCAAGGTTTCTGTGAATAGTTCTGCATAGGCAGCAGTGTTCTCAGCATATATGGGGTCTGGAAATTTTGTCACGGTTTCACTTAGTAGCAGGAAGTTAGCCTTAGAGTAGTTTCTGAATAGTCCAGGTTTTATTTTTACTTCAAAGGAGACTATTTTGTGGTCTGACCTTACCAGGGAAGACATTATAGTAGGGGGTGTACAGCACTCTTCCATATTAGTGAGGACCATATCCAGTATGGTTGCACCCCTTGTTGGTATATTGACAATCTGGTTCAAGGAGTTTGTGTTTACAAAATCCAGGAATCTGTGTCTATATGTTTTTTGTGCAAGATTCCCAATTTAATAGTGGGGTAATTAAAGTTGCCCATGAATATGATATTGGGTTAGATGGTGAATGTTTCCAATAAGTTTAAATACATGATTTCCTGTGTCATACTGGGGGACCTGTAGCTTGCAAAGAAATGGTATTGAATTTTTCCTATAGTGATTTGAACATGGAGCAAATGCAGTGCATTGTCCTGTTTGACCAGCCTTGAGGTATATTTATTTTTGATGTAAATCAAGACACCTCTACCTTTAGTCCCTGTCTGTGTAGTAGCTGATCTAAATGTGTGGAAGGCATTGTAACCTTGCACTCTTGGTGTGCTGTCCAAGGCTTTAAAACATGTCTCAGTGACCACACAGACTTCAGCATTCTCTAGGGTGAAGAGAGCTTCTTGGGAGTGGAGTTTTTTGTTTAGACTCCTAGCATTGAGCAGTACTACCTTTAGATTATTTTTGTTTTGATTTGCTATGTCAGAAGTACTTTCAGTTTGGCATTGCCTATATAAGGCACTATGTGGGAAGACAATGTTTTAGCTAATATTCAAAAGCCTAGAGGGGAGAGGTACAGACCATCTCTGGCAAAGCAGTGTGAACTGCTGACCATCTGCTTCCATGCTGAAATATTGTACCCCCTTAGAATGACACCAGAAAGTAAGACAATTATTAAAGTTAATCATCTTTTAATCGTACTGTGGCATCATACTTGAAGAAGGTAAAATGCTTCTCAATGCTAGCCTCATACCAGCCTGAGACACCCATTCGGAAATCTCCATGATGTCTCTCTTCATATAGTCTAGGGAGGTACATCTCAGGTCATTTACTCCCACACATGGACTATGAGTCGTACTGGCACTTGTGGTCCAATGGCCTAAGTGCATGCGTAATGTGGTGGATCCTAGCCCCTGATAAGCAACTGACCGTGACTTTCTCCTTATTCAGCCTGATGAGAGGGATATCAGTGTGTTTCACGATGGAGTCTCCAATGACCTGAATGTTTGATTGTGTGGAGGGCTGTCTTATGGGCTTAGAAGTAGCATCTCCATGAGATGTGGTTCTATGTGTTGATGTGGATGTTGTTTTAAGAGAGTGCATTTGGGGCTGCTGAAGGTATTTGTCATGTGTACTTGTCTAGGAGGTCTTTGGGGTTAGGAAGGTTACATTTAAGTGCCTCAGCATATGTGGGTCTATATGTCTGCTTAGAATTGCATGTGATGGGTGCAATGTGCTTATTACTGACAACCTTATGACATTAGGAGTACTTTTATGTTAGAGCTTTGCCTCCAGTGACACTGTGCAACTACATCTCTCACATACCATACCAGTTTGAGAATTAACTGGCTGTCAGTAAACATGAGGCAATTTCTACATTGCTTCAGGATGCCCATATTCAGCAACCCGGTAACGGAGATCATGGGAAATTTGATATCCTTTGCAACAGACCCTTTTTTATTGATTAGATAGTTGGAGTGAAAATATAAAGCAATGTCAGGAGTATCCGGTTTGCAACTCTGGGGACAGTACTTGTTGTCTTGTGTGCAATCAGGTATTGGGTAAATCTCAATCATGCTTTTACAGGAAAAATATCACTCAAAGTGTCTGTCTCTACAGAGCACTGCCAAACACTTGAGGGGAAACTGATATGTAGACCCTGAAAAGTTAAGGATGAAGTTTTTAGGCAGATATTCTGAAGTTAAAAAAATCAAGTAGTACTTACTGAAGCCAAAGAATTAACTTGTCAAGAATGATGAAAGAGGGGAGTTGCATGAATTGCTACTGCCTGGCTACTACTAGTGCTGGTCTCACCACAGCTTCACTCTGCTGTATACAATGCTTTTTTGCTTCATCTCTCACCAGAAGCAAAACATTAGCACCAGTCCCAAGATGAGAAACAGGCCACAGCCTGTTTGGTGATCCACAATCTTATCCCAGATGATGCAAGGGTCTGTAGGCTTGCTGTAGCCTTTTTCTGGTAGATGCCTTGAATAGCAACCAGACCAATCAAGAACATCAAGCACAGACAGTCACTGCCCAACCAGAAACAGTCAGGAATCAATGCATTTTGCTCCTTCTCTCACAAGGAGTAGAATGTAAGCACAAATTCCAAGATGTCACTTATGAAGCAGTTACTAGGCTTTCTGGTGATCAGCAGTCTCTAGGAAATAATGTCCCTTTGCTCCTTCTCTCACCAGGAGGAAACAGAAGCACTAATCCCAAGATGACTGTTGAGAGGGGGCTCTCCAATAACTGGTGGACCTGCAATAAAAGTTTAAAGGTAAGATGAAAAAATGGGTTAATAACCTAAGCACTGCAGTGTGTACTAAGCAGTTAAATATGAAAAAGGGGGTAACAAGCTGTAGCTATCTAAATGGAGAGATGCTAATTTTAAAAAAGCAAGATAGAGTGAAAAGGGGTGGGCACTTTTGTATTCTAGTTCTATGGAATACAGTGGGATAGCCAAAAAATTTAAATAGTTGAAAGGGGGTGATTTCACAAAATGATAATGTGCTCACTCACAACAGCCAGTGAAAGGGGAGAGGAGAAGGAGATATGTAGTCAAATTAACATAAGTGGCAGGCATCTAGAAAGACAGCTGTGTTTAAGAACACAACAGCAACAGGTGGAAGGGTGGGAAAATGTTAAACAATTTCTGTGACTCACAAGAGACACAGCTGTGGTCTCTTTCCAAGTGTTAATATGCAATTTAAAACATAATGCAAGTAAAACACAGTGTAAAGAAAACAAATCACAGTATACAAAATAAAAGAAGACAATAAAGTAGCACAAAATACAAGAAAGCAAAAGCAAACTAACCTTTTCCTCACAGCAAGTTGTAGCAGAGTCAGAGCGATCTTTTCCAGTAAAGTTTCTAACAATTAAATTGTCAAGAATAAAAAGTGCACTCCCGTTTAAAAGTATATACAAAAGTCACGCAACAGCCAACAAAAAGATTTTCCTAGTTTAAAAGTACTTTATCAGGAAAGTAAATTTAAACAATAAGAAAGTAAACATGGAACATCTCCCCAAAGGGAACTTATTTGCCCAAAAATGGAGCAGTGCTAGCCAACCATCTATCCTTGAAAGTTCACAAAGGGGCTTCCCTCTTTGGCGACAGGAAAGCTCTGGAGGACTTGGAGCCCAAACCTGTCTTTTATTCAGCACAGCTCAAGCTGTCTTAAGGTTTGGGGGTATAGAAGTTTTGGAACCTGGACAGCTGTTACATCTTTATCAGGATATATCCCATACAGCTTAGGCTACTGCAGCAGTGATCAATATGAAGAACATATATTCAGTCCAGGGATCTAAACCACTTCTGCAATATCAACAGAATGGTTTGAAGGACAGGTATATCTCACAGAGAACACCACTGCTCAGGAACAGACTCACCATCCATGTGAAACAAAGTTCACCCCAGTCCATAATTAAAGTGCAACTTGGATCCAAGGATGAGCAATATAAAATTTACCTCAGGGCTCCCCCCTCTACTTCTAATGGATAGAGAAAGTTCCTAAATGATTTACCCCATACATCACTCCCCTCAAGTTATCTATGTTATGAACCCAGTTATTCTGATTAGAGCCAATATAAGGGCCAGTATGTATAATTATCAACCGTGGGATAGGTACGGCCAGTCTATAAACAAATGGGATAGGTTAATTCAGTCACCAGAAGGGAAAACTGGCAAGGCTTAAAATGGCTCACAATGGCAGCTGGCCCAGTACTTACCTATGAACCTAGATCCATCATTCTCACTGCTGCAGTCTCTAAGCATTCACAATTACAGAACCTTAAACAAATTTACATTATGTTTTGTCCTATTCCTGTTACAAGAGACATTTGATAAGTGACTATTTCCTTTGCTGTTTTCCAGTACTGTGACCATTGACTGGATATGATGTTGTAGTTTGCTTTGCATAAAAAAAACTTGCAGCATGTTGGTCCAAGGTGTCTGTCAATGGTTTGTATAATACAGTGATATTTACTTTTTGTTTTTATTTTATGTTATTTTATTTCTTATTTGTTGACCAGGTAAATACACTGGTCTGTGAACCCTTTTCAGCCATTACCTGGGCCCATAGGGCATCAAAAAATGAATGACCTTATAGATTATATTTCCAATACTATCTTGTTTTGTAATTTGCTTGCATATCTTTTTTTTTTAAACAAGAAACATTTTTATTAAATTATCACTTATGACATAGGCAATCACATTTATATAAATGAAAATAAACCATATTGACACAATCCCAGTTGCAATCATTTTACATTATTACAAACCATATTGCATAATTCTAGTTGCAAACATCATACACCATTTATAATCTACCCAATCATTGTCAGTCAAACATTACATAACTCATTCAAGTCCTGCCTTCTCTTAAACCTCATTCATGCCCTGTATTTATTGTTCCCACAATTCCCATTTTTTCCTGTGTAATTTGTTCCTATCTTTTTTTAAAGATCCCAGTTCCAGTTGTTTTATATTCACTGCTTCTAGTACAGTTGGTTTAGACTTTGATTTCTATTTTCTAGTAACTGCTTTTTTGGCAGCCACCAAAACTAGACTTAGCAAGGCCTTACTATGTTTAGGCAATTCCAATTCTGCATTATAGCTCAGAAAAATAATATCCCTAGTTAAATCAATTTGCTCACCCAGCATCTCTGACAGTGTAGTCTACAGGAAATCCTTAAAGTCTGACAACTCATTACACTCCCAGAAAATTTGTTCCCAGTTATCTCTTTCTTCCTTGTCACACCTCCAACAACTACTCTGAAGTCTACTTGGGGGTATAAAAGAAACCTCAGTCAGCACCTGTCACCCCTGTCAATGAGGGACAAAGGTGGAACCCCTGGGACAAATCTATGGTTTCCCATCCACTCATCAAGGTTGCGTTTGAAGAGGGTCAGTGAGGTACTCTTTTTGACATGTATGGGAAGTCTATTCCAAAGATAGAGCAGCCTCTGGGAGACAAACTAGCAGGTTTTGTTAATGTCGCATATTAGATTTAGGCCTATCGAGTGGGTAATGCATGAGGAGTTAGACTTATGGATATAGAGCATCTCCAGTAGGGCAGGGTCTGACATTGCCTTGTAGATGAGACACATAGGTTCATAGGTTCATAGGTTGGTACTAGGCTATCGGCCCTAGGGCCTATACAAGCCTAGCCATAACAATTCCCAGGCTATTTCTTCCCATACTATACTTCCCTGGACCCCTGTCTAGCAGGGCGACTGACGTGATCCCCGGGGTGAATTTCCTTTCTCCCATCCAATTATCAAGGTTCCTTTTGAAGAGGGCAAAAGAGGTGCTTTGCTTGACATCTATGGGCAGTCTATTCCAGAGTCTGGGGAGTCTCTGTGTCAGGAACCTATCCCTCCAGCATGTTTTGTTTATTGTGATGACAATATTTAGATCCCTGGAGCATGTGGCTCTGAGAGATTTGGATTTCTTTAAGTGTAGCATGTCCAACAGCTCTGGGTTTGACATGGCCTTGTATGTTAAGCAGAGATCGCCTCGGAGTAGATGATATGCGACAGAGTATAGCTGGAGTTTTTTAAGGTGGTCAGCATAAGGCATCTGCTTTAGGCCTGTGATTCTTTTAGTGAGGTATTTCTGGGGCCTTTCCAGTTGTTGCAGATGTCTTGAGAGATACATACCAAATGGGAACTTGTATTCTATAATGGGTCTAATGAGGGATGAGTACAGTGGGACAATGACCTCCTTTTTTCTGGATGAAAAGCCCTTAGTGATGAGGTGTGCCACATAGAAGGATTTCCTGACTGTTGTGGCGATGTGGTTATTGAAGGTGAGACCACTGTCCACCTGTGTCCCTAAGTCTCTTATCACACTTTCGGTGTTTAGTGTACTGCCACCTATGTAATAATTCATGGGTACATGTTTTTTTCCCAAAGGGGATAACTATACACTTCTTGGCATTGAGCTTGAGCCCATGGCTCTGGCACCAGTCATCTGTTTCTGTAAGGCCCTTTTGTAGAGTATCCACATAATTTGTGGATTCAATAATGGCTCCTAGTTTGCAGTCATCTGCAAACTTTGTTAGCCAGAGTCCCTTAGTGTTGGCCTGTACTTCAGAGAAGTAAATGCCAAACAAGAGAGTTCCCAGGACTGAACCCTGAGGTAGTCCACTTGTCACTTGTCTGGAGCTGGATTTGGAGTCAGCTACTTTTACAGTGTGGGTTCTGTCGGTAAGCCAGTTGGCAACCCATCGAGTGACGTAGGGATTAATGCCCAACTTAGTAAGTTTATCTATGATTCCAGAGTGGGGGATGGTGTCAAAGGCCTTGGCGAGGTCCAGATAGGCTGTGTGGACTGCCTTACCCTCATCCATGGCTCTGGAGACTGATTTGAAGAAGTCAATAAGGTTCAGGAGACAAGATCGGCCCTTCACAAACCCAAACTGGATGGGGTCCAGTGTTTTAAGGTTGCCAATGTCTTTGTTTATAAGTTCCATGATAATACGTTCCATGGCCTTGCAGATCAGGCACATCAGACTGATGGGGCAGTAGTTCCCGGGATCCAAGGGGGATCCCCCCTTGTGGAGTGGGATAGCTGCAGCCACACACTCCAGGGATCTAAATATTGTCATTGCAATAAACAAAACATGCTGGAGGGATAGGTTCCTGACACAGAGACTCCCCAGACTCTGGAATAGACTGCCCATACATGTCAAGCAAAGCACCTCTTTGGCCCTCTTCAAAAGGAACTCAGTGGGCATGAAACTTGAGGTGAGGGTATGATTAAATACGACACTTAGGTGAGGTGCCAGTTCATTTTGTAGTTCATGGATGCTGTATTCTTAGCTTTGGAGAGTGCATTTTTTTACCTGTGTGGCCGTTATTACCAGAATTTGGCAATCTTCCAGTATTGAGATGGGCCATTTAGGGACTAAGGGGGGGGGTGAAGCTGGCACCAAATCAATCTGCCAGGATATTGGCAATATCCTTGGGATCAGTATATTTAATGCCATTCTGTTGTAGCTCAGATCAGATCTGAGCATTGCCATATAGAATCTTGATATAGTTATAGAATGCCTTGTGGTTGCCTTTGGAATCTTTGGCAATTTTATTTTCGTAACTAGCTTTGGAGGATCTTATGAGGGATCTCAGCTTCTTACTGAGGCTGGTAAGGGAGTTTTTTGCATCCTGGGATTTTCCTCTTTTCTGCAAAAGTTTTCTCCTTTTGTTGTAAAGTTTGTTTATGGCAGGGGACCACCAGATTGGCTTCCTTTTTTTGGAGGAGAGCATCTTGGTTCTATTTGGGATGGCATGATTCATGCATGAGTGGATGTGCTCGTACAGTTCCATAGTGTAGGACTCAGCAGTTGAACTTTCAGTTTCTGTCTGCATGGGTGTCATGAAGTTTGTAACTTCTGACTTCAGAAGCATGAAGTTGGCCTTGGAGACGTTTTTTTATGGAGGATTCCTTACTGGGGGGGTGGGGGGGATGTGGATGTTAAGGATGAGTAGCTTATGGTCTGACCTGACCAACGAGGGTGTGACCATAGGTGTAGAACATCGATTTCCCATGTTGGTAATGACCAGGTCTAGGATATTGGAGTCCCTGGTGAGACTATGGATTAGTTGATCCAGGGCATTGGAATTTATGAATTCCAAGAACCGTTGGGCAAAGGTGTTGGTGCATAAGTAGATTTCCCAGTTAATGGCAGGGTAATTGAAATCACCCAGTATTAGGATGTTTGGTTGTATATTAATATTTTCCAGTATGTTTAGAAAGGTGTAGTGAGAATCTTGAGGCATGGTGGGGGATCTGTAGCAAGCTACAATTTGAATTGCAGTCTTACCTAATGTGAATTGCACCTGGAGAATTTCAGACACATTGTGTTGGGCAACTAACCTGGTGGTGTGAATATCCTTGGTGAATATGGACAGTCCTCCACCTTTTGTGTTTCGATCCTGGTTTGGTAGCCGAAAAGTGTGGTAAGAGTTGTAGCCTGGTATTGCAGGGGTGCTCTCTGGAGCCTTGAACCAGGTCTCAGTTACTGCACAGATATCGATGTTCTCCATTTTTAGAAGTGCCTCAAGAGAGTTCATTTTGAGGTTTAGACTTCTAGCATTGAGTAGCATTACCTTCAGAGTTTGCATGCTTGTACTTGTTACAGTAGTGGTTTTGTCCTTTGAACTTTGCGTAAAAAAGACACTATAGGGGTGGCAAGAGCCTTAGCCAGTAACCTAAATCCCAGGAGCAACAGGTGCAGACCATCTTTGGCAAAGCATCATGGTCTGTCGATCATGTCGTCCCAAGCAGACAGATACTGGATCCCCTTTGAATGACACCAGAAGCTTAGCCAATTGCTGAAGTCAATCATTTTGTCCTTATATTGTGGCATCATTCTGAGCGAAGGCAGGATGCTACTCAGGGCTAGGATCATACCTGCCTGGGCCACATGATCCGAGAGCTCTTCGATGTCTCTTTTCATGTAGTCCAGGGAGGTATATCTCAGGTCATTCACTCCAACATGGACAATGACAGAGTCATATTTGTAATTGTTGTGGAGTGACTTGAGTGCATGAGTTATGTGGCGGATCCAGGTACCCGACAGGCAGCTCACTGTAATTTTCTCCTTGTTCAGCCTGGTGAGTGGGACATCAGTGTGCCTTACTATAGAGTCACCGATGACTAAAGTGTTAGGTACATTGTCATGCCTTAGGGGCTGTTGCTGGGTGGCACACTGGTGTTGTGAGCTATGTGACACTTTGGTTGTGACTGGTGTTTGTTTGCGTTTCAGCTTCAGAGGTCCTTGTTGCTTGGGTAGGTTACAGTTAAGGGCCTCTGCATATGTGGATTTAGTGTTGCTATGTGTGGGTGTTGGCGGTGTGAGTTTAGAAGGGCTATGTATTGCTTGAGGTGTAGTGCGGGTGTTAACCTTCTCTTGACTATCTACACAATCTTGGGTGGAGAGAGCATTGCTTCCAGTTTGGCTATGTAAGTGCATCTCTCACATGTTGTAGTGTTGGGTGGTAGGAGGAGAGGGTTGTCTGTGTACATGAGGCAATTGTTGCATTGCCCCAGTATGCCCAGATTCACCAGGTGGACAGGAGAAATCAATGGAAACTGACCCTTGGACATGCCTGGTCTTGTGCTTTTTTTTTTTAAAGTACAGGAGCTGTTTTCCCTTAGCAAGGTACTTTGCAATTATAGGTTGTTTAGTGCCTATGATTAATTTCTCCTTATTAATAAGGAGAGTTGAGTGCTTGTATCAGTTTAAGGCTTCCTAGTGCTTTCCAGCAGGTATTAGAGCATGTGCTAGTCACAGGGATGCTTAAAGGTAAGATGAAAAAAAAATGGTTTATCCTATACACTGCAGTGTGCACTAGAGACGTTAGATGTGAAAGTAGGTAACTTAAGTTTTACCTGTCTAAAAAGTTATGTTTTAGTGGAGAGTCACTATTTTTAAAACAGCAAGATAGATTGAAAGGGGGTGATCACTTTTGTATTCCAGTACTATGGAATACAGTAAAATGGCCAATAAATTTAAATAGTTGAAGGGGAGTGATTTCACAAAATGATAATTTTGTGCTTACTCACACAAGCCAGTGA
The DNA here is from genome assembly GCF_019279795.1 of Protopterus annectens. Classification (NCBI taxonomy): domain Eukaryota; kingdom Metazoa; phylum Chordata; order Ceratodontiformes; family Protopteridae; genus Protopterus; species Protopterus annectens. The sequence continues at coordinate 1,839,396,028 of NC_056735.1, forward strand.
ATGCAGAGAGGAAATGAGATATATGGTCAAATTAACATAAGAGACAGGCAGCTAGAAAGACAGTGGTATTTAAGAACACAACAGTGACAGGGTGGGGGGATGGGGACATTTTCTGCCTGACTAACAAAAAACAGAATTGTGGTGTCTTTTGAAGTTTTAATATGCAGTTAAAAGCAGAACACAAGCAAAACACAAGGTAAAGAAAACAAATCACAGCACTCAAAACATAAAAAGGCAATAAACCAATACAAAATACAACAAATAAAAAGCAAACCAACCTTTCCCGCACAGAAAAGTGTAGCAGAGTCTGGGTGAGCCTTTCCAATAAAGCTCTGAAAAGTTTTATTTTGCCCCTTAAATAGAAGGTTTAGTTCCTAGCTCCACCCCCTCAGTTCACAAATGATTAACTTAAGTGACCTCTTCTATCTTATGTATGAGTCCTTAATTGATCAGTTCTAATTTCTGCCTGACTCACAAGAAACAGAGCTGTGGTGTCTTTTGAAGTTTTAATATGCAGTTAAAAGCAGAACAGAAGCAAAACACAAGGTAAAGAAAACAAATCACAGCACTCAAAATATAAAAAGGCAACAAACCAATACAAAATACAACAAATAAAAAGCAAACCAATCTTTCCCTCACAACAAAGTGTAGCAGAGTCTGGGTGAGTCTTTGAGCAATCTGTATGATACCGAGTAGAGTAATAATGATATAAGACTGTCCACATTGGATAGGTGTTGGAGGCCATAGATTCTCTTTGTGAGGTATTTCTGTAGCCTTTCCAGTTGGTGCAGGTGTTTGGAGAGGGTACATGCCAAACGGGGCATTACACTCAATTACAGGTCTAATAAGGGAGGAGTACAGAGAGGTAATAACCTCCTTTTTTCTAGATGCAATCCCTTTACTTGTGAGATGAAGCAAGTAAAATGCTTTTCTGACCACTGCCGCCAGATGATGATTGAACGTGCGACTGTTGTCAACCTGAGTACCCTGGTTTCTCACCACAGGTTGTGTGCTTAGGGGGTTGCCGTTGATGTGGTAATCAGTAGGGGCCGTGTTTTTGCAGAATGGTATGATAATACATTCTTTTGCGTTTAACTTAAGGCCATAACTTTAGCACCAGTTATTTGTAGCTTTGAGACCCTTTTGCAGTATGTTAACATCAGTTGGGGAGTCAATGACAGCACCCAACTTACAGTCATCTGCAAACTTGGTCAGCCACAGGCCCTTTGTCTTTACCTTGACCTCTGACAAATATGCCAAACAGTAGGGGTCCCAGGATAGACCCCTGGGGAACACCACTAGTGACAGGTCTGCTGTTGGACATGGCAGCAGCTATTTTGACCTTGTGGGTCCTATCTGTGAGCCAATTGGCCACCCATCTGACTAGATAGGGATTAACACCAAGTTGTGCTAGCTTTTTGAAGATGCCCGAGTGGGGGATTGTGTCAAAGGCCATGGCCAGGTCAAGGTAAGCTGTATGTACTGACTTTCCCTCATCCAGGGCCTTGGTGACAGTCTCAAAGTAGTCATCTAGGTTCAATAGGCAAGATTTGCCCCTGACAAATCCAAATTGGGTGGGGTCAAGTGCTTGGAGATTGCTTGTGTCCTTGCTTATGAGATCCATAGTAATACGCTCCATGACTTTACATATTAGACTTGTCAAGCTGATGGGGCAATAGTTTCCCAGGTCAGTAGTGGCACCACCTTTGTGCAAAGGGATGACAATGGCAGTTCTCCACTCTGCTGGAATGAAGCCTGTAATTAGGCTGTGGTTGAATAGGGTGCTCAATGGCAAAGCTAGTTATTGCTGGAGATGGTGCAGAATACAGCCTGGGATACTATCAGGTCCCATGGAAGCTGTGTTCCTTGCCTTGGATAGGGCCTTTAACACTTGATCTACAAAGATGCAACATGTGGGTCAAGTATCGTGGGTGTTGACTGGGCATTTGGAGGGTGATAAGGGGGTGAAGTTTGCACTAAACCTATAAGCCAGCAGGCTGGTTAAGTCAGTAGAATCAGCGTAAGTGGTATCATTAAGTACTAGTTTGGAACAAACTTGGGCTTTGCCATGGAGGTTCCTAACATAACTGAAGAAGGACTTGTGGTTTCCCTTTGTTTTGGAGGCTAGTTTCAACTCATAATTGGCTTTGGAGGTTTTCACTAGTGATCTAATTTGCTTGTTGAGGCAGAAGAGGGAGTTTTTCTGATTTGGAATTTGTTCCTTTTTACCCTTGGACAACAGTTTCTTCCTTTTGTTGTAAAGCCTGTTGACAGAGGATGTCCACCAACAGGTTTGTGTTTCCTTGAGGAGCAGATTTTAGCTCTGTTGGGTATGGATGAGTCCATGCAGTTGTACAGGTGCTTGTATACTGCACTGGTGTACTGTTCAGCATAGTTGTCTGGATCATCTGAGGGAGGTGGTTGTGTGAAGCTGCTGATACCCTCCCTTAGGAGGTTGTAGTCAGCTTTTATCTCATCTCCTCCTATTCTAACTGTTAGTAACTGAGCCTTATCTACCTATAACCTTGTCATATTTAATTCTTTTATAAACATTTCTATTTGTACCTTTTCTTGATTTCCATATTTCTCTGCTTTATACAGACTTTCATAGAATTACTGAAATATTTCTAATACCACTAAAGGATCTCTTGATACCTTCCTTGTTATACGCTTAATGACAGCCCTTTCTACTTTCTGTTGCCTGAGTCATGCCAAAAGTTTTTGTGCTCTGGAGTTATTATCAAAAAACAGTTCCATAACAGCAATCTTTCTAAACTCATGCATATTATTGAGGTAATCCCTTATTTTCTGTTTAGCATTCTGCAGTTGCTCCTCTTCTTGTTCTCTGAGATTCTCCCTGTTCTGCAATACTTTAAAATGTATTAGTCCCTCCAAATAATTCCTGTTACTTCATAGCCATATATACCGTTCTTTTATTTCCACCTTATTTTTAAGCTCCACTTTAATTTTATCCCACTTACTAGCTATATTTTCAGAAAAAATATATAGTTTCTCTAACAGCTCCTGAATAATTTCCACTACCCTTTCCTTAAAGTCCTCTCTTTTTAACAGATAGGTGTGAAAGTGGTAGTGTCTCATTTTTATTTCATTACCCTGTGTTTTTATTTTAATTATTACTGGTATATGATCTAAAATAGTTATTGGGTGCACATCAAGACCTTGAATTAAATGCACATGTTCCTGCAAATGTAAATTCTGTCTAGCCTAGCCCAGTTTATGTGTCTTGGGGAATAATATGTAAATTCACTTCAAACCCCAGTAATGAATTCACATCTTCCATGCCAAATATTTTCATAAATTTCCTCAAAAGTCTATCTTCCTTTCTTATACTTTCCCTTCTGCCCCCCCCCCAGACACATCTTCACTGCTGCAAATCAAATTCCAGTCTCCACCTATAAGTAATATTCCTTGCTAAAAGCTGATTATTTCTCCCAGAATTTTCTTGAGCTCTATTATAGCAGTTTTAGGTAGAATTACAAATCTAAAATTATTATCTTTTTTATCCTCTTCCATCACTTTTTATTATTAGAGCCCCTCTTGTAATTAATGTAAGAACTTCTCTTTTCCTTTGCCCTAGGTATTCTACTGAATAACGATCTTAAAAACCTTTCTTTATCAAATTCACATGTTCAGTTCTTACCTAGTGTGTCCCCTGTAGCATAGCTATTTGTACTCTATATTTTTAATATAATTCACTACTCTTTCTTTTTTGTATTTATTTGTGAGACCATTGACATTTAAATACATTACAGAAAGCATCATCATATTAAAAGGTTATAATTCCCACCTTTTATGTATAACAGCTTTTTTGTTAAATGTCTAGTCCCAGCTTTCATGTTACATGCATGCACTGTTTGGCAGGTTGAACTTTTATGCAATTGTTTCTTGTCATATCCATTTCAGTCTATGTCATATCTAACAAAACTATTTGTTTTATTGAAGGACCTCAAACAAACAAACACACACACACACACACACACACACACACACACACACACACACACACACACACACACACAACTATGTACATCTTCAAATATTGAAACTTTACCCTCCTAATAGGAAAAAATGTCACAAACTGGCAGCCACACTGACAGACTTGAGTTAACATAATAGAAAGGTTAGCCATGCTAAGATGCATGGTGCAGCCTGTGCTTCTATGAAGTGCTGTCTGGTTTTGTTTTATCTTTATAGCTCTTCCAGCTAGGAAAACACCTGAATGTTTTCAGAGAACATTGCCTCCTAGCCAAATTCTCTTTTTTTTCCAGCCAATTTCTCTTTATCAGATTGTAGCCAGTTTCTCTTTATCCAATTGTCTCAATAGAGACATGAGGACCAGATACAGAATTGCTACTAAGCATGCATTTATTTTCTAGAAAAAAGCCTTATAATATTCTGTATTATTTTTCATTTACTTGCTTTCTCTTAAAACTTGTTACTAGATCAAGAAAGGACTCCAGTCCAGTCACCCCTAAACAAAAATGAGAAAAAGCATATAATTTTTTCTTTTGTCTTTTTCTTTTAAACAGACTTTTCTTCTTCTTCGTCTTCTTTAAAATTGCAATGGCTAAATTTCTTAAAACTGAATAAGGAAAAAGAAGAAGGGAGAACGAAAAAAGATAAAAAAACAGGTGCACATGTTTACAATAATATCCCCATTACACTTAAAAATAACTGAGAAAACTTTACTGCATAGCATGCAAAGAACAACATGCACTATAAAAATAATACTATTAAGAAAGAATTTTGTTTTACTTGCAGTTAACTTTTTCCCTCATCTTCCCCTCCCTTAAGTATTTTTTCTGAGCATTAATGATAAGAAGTGGGGCATATGCTTTGCAGTCCCCCACAAGTCCAACAAAGTCCAACAAAGTCCAATATTTCCAGAATTTCTTGTTCTGTAATATATCATAAATATAATTATTGCTTTGCAATCTCACATGTGTCCGTTTCCAAGTTACTGTCTTATTTCTGTTCATCTCCATCTCCCAAATCCTGTCTCTGCTTCATTTCCAATGTACTCTTGATTCTTCTAGTCAACTCTCATGCTCCCTTCCTTCTCTCCTACATTTTCCATTGAAACTTTGGAAAAGGTTTCACTGGCACAGTCTCTCTGTGGCCTTTATTACCAGAAGAACAAAAAATAGAATTTCCTTCTGTTTTACAGCTCACTTTTTGTTGAGCAAACTTTTGTATTTCCTCCTTAGCATGTACTTCATCAAAAATGATTTTGTCCCTCCAGAGAGGCAAAGTTTGAAGATAGATGGATACAGCAGTTTGAATCTCATGCCTGCTTCTTGACATTCTCTGAATAGTGGAATAAATGTATTCCTTTTCTGCCTGGTGTGCAATGAGTATTCATTCTCCACAAACACTCTGTTGTCTCTCACTTTTAGTACTTTGTCCTTCTGCTGCTGTTTTGTCAGAATTAACTCCTTCTGCTGCTAGGATTGCAGCTTTAATATTAAAGGTCTAGGTTGCTTTCTCATAGCTAGGTTTGGAGCATACACATGATGTGTCCTTTCAACTAACAACTCCTGCTGTGGAATATCAGTCCAGTTGTTTATTTGTGCTTTCATAGATTTAATACAGTCTCTTCCTTCCAGCTTCTCTGGTACAGCTGAAAATCTCTGGTTTTCCTTACATGCTCGGTGGACTAATTCTATTATTTTTTGAAACATCTCTTCTTGAGCAGTCTCATATTCAACCAGCATTTTCTTTATTTCACCCTCTGATTTTTGCAGTTTTATCACCTCATCTGAATATCTGTTTAAAGCTTCTTCCATTTTTTCCAGCCTTTTGCTGTTTGAATAAAGTGATAGGTCACTGCAAGCATACACCACAGTTTATTATTATTATTAGAACCAATGATCTGATGAAGTCTTTTATGATAGTCAAGATGAAAGCTCTTATTTGTCTTATAAAATAAATGGTGGTGCATTTTTGCAGTGGCCTACATCCATCTGTATATCATTTTATTCATTGTTTTTTTTTCCAGCTGTTTTATCAGTTCATTTTTTTTTTGTTTAAGTTGATAACCTCCATCAGTGTTTCATTTATTTTAACCAGGTCTATGTGCAGTTGTCTTATACTTTCCTCTAGGTTACTGGAAGTCATGTCTGGAGCTGGCTCTGCTTTTTGCTGAACAGCTGCAGAACTTATTCCATTCAGTGTTTTTTCCTCACCTTTTGTGGCTGATTTTCTTTCAGGTCCTCTGTATTTCTCTTTTCCTGACATCCAGGCAGTGCCAGTTGCTGAAATTTACCCAGAAACACTAAAGTCCATTGGCCTTCGCTGCTGAGTTTCTGTTTTCACACTGGGAGACATAGAATTAAGCTGTTACTCTATATGTAGCCATCTTGGAAGTTAATTTGCTTGCATATCTTGTCACATGTTCCCCAGCCATGCCTCACAGTGTTAATCCATCTGTACACAAAGATTAATTGGCTTTATTGCTGTAGTTGCCTAAAGTTTTAACTTTTCTTCCTAATTGCCCACCTATTGCCACAAGGAAGAGCTTACAGCTATGGAATCAGCAACACAGATTCATCATTTGTGTCCTCCAAATGAATTCCATCCAGGAGAGTTGGAGGTCTTTGCGCACCGGCTTGCACTCTCATTCTGGAAGAAGGTGGAGGAAGTAGCTACAGCAAGGATAATTACAAAAAGAGTCCTAAGATCACACAGCCTTCAAAGGCCTACTGAGGTATACAACAGTTCTGTTAGACAAAACAGTTTATATAAATAGACTAATACATATACAAACATCTGCTGTGTGATATGTATCAGTCCTGACAATTGCACATGATTACCTGGGTGCACTAACATACATGCAAACACCTGCTCTGTAGTACACATTAGTCCTTACAGACACAAGAGATTACATAACTGCATTAACACAAATATATACATATGTTCTGAGGGTTGCAGGTCAAAAGAGTGAATACTCACATGAGCGAATGCATTTTACTACTGTAAATAAAAGCAAATGCTCATATGAGCAAATGTTCTACTTAATGGTGTTTTAGCTGGCTCTTTTTGTGTGGAATCATTCTGCAGCAGGGTAAGGCAATTTCCACTTACCCACTGTTGTGCAATCTCGGAGTTGGTATATATAATTAGTAGGGGGGCTTGCCACCCTGTAAAAAATATAGTTTTATTATTTGTTGGTTTCAATAATTTTTAAATTCATTTTAAAATTATCATTGTTTCTTCATTCACTCTTCTGAGCATTCAGCATTTGATGAGACATTCGTTCTGTTACACATCAGCCTTGGCAGCCATGCAGGATTATGTGAGCACAGTAACACATATGCATACATTTGATCTGTGGTATACATCAGTCCTGAGAGGCTTGTGAGTTTACAAAAGTACACTTCAAAATATCAGGTCTGTGGTACATATCACTCCTGACATTCACACAGGATTAAGTGAGTTGACTAACACATGCACACACTAAACACACATATACATGGGATATGTAGTATATGTCAGTCCTGACAGACACACAGGTTTATATAAATACACTAACACATACAAACATCTGGTCTGTTGTATTTAACAGTCCTGACAGATACACATGATTACATGTACACACTAACTCATATACACACATCTGCTTTGTGGTACACATCAGTCCAGACTGCCACACAGGATTATGTGTGCACACTAGCACACATACAAATATCTGCTCTGCAGTACACATCAGTCATTACAGACTCACAGGATTATGTGAGAGCAATAACACACATTAATACATCTGCTCTGATGTACACCTCTATCCTGACAGACACACAGGCTCACACGAATACACTAACGCACATACGTATATCTCCTCTGTGGTACACATTAGTCCAGACAGCCACAAAGGGTTACATGAGCACAGTAATGCACATAAATACTTCTGCTCTGTGGTATGCAACTGTCCTTACAGACATACATAAGTATGTGGGTGCAATGCATACACACACACACACACACACACACACACACACACACACACACACACACACACACATATTTTCCCTTTCTATTCCCAACCCAGGTGCTTGGTTTAATTTTCCATTACTGACACTGCATTGCAGCATTAAGGGGCACTGAACTACTGAGTATGTTGTCCTTGCAATGAGACATTAAAATGAGGTCCCATCTGCTTGAATTGATGATAGCTCAGGTGGGTGTAAAAATCTTACAGTACTTATCAAAAATATTAGGAGGATTTCTCCAATGTCCTGGCCAAATTTCTCCTAGTCAGCATGCATACCACCTGTGTTCTCCCCCCCCCAAAAAAAAAGAGACTGTAGGTGTGCAGGTGTAGTGAGACTAACCAAGTTAACAAAAAGAACAATAAAAAGAGAACTAACTATAAGGGCTGACTTAAAATTACCATGATGGGTAAAACCACAGAGAGCTACTTGCCAGGAATGAAGGCCTTGATTCCTGCTATCAATGCAAAAAACCTATCCTCTAAAATAAAGCGTGTGAAAAACATATCCTCTAAAATAAAGCGGGTGAAAAACATATCCTCTAAAATAAAGCGGGTGGCTATGAGGGATAACAGGATGTAATGCTGATTAAAGTGCTAATGAAAGTCTGGGCTGTCGGTCAAGCTTATGGAGGAGAAAAGTTGGATAAAAGAGCCCCCCCATGTTTGTTTCTGTTTATGCTAGCAAAGCCAGCACTTTCTTATGTTCAAGTGGTTTCCCTTTCAACTTCTTGTAAAGCTTCATAAATAAACTCTGTGAGTCATGCATTACTTTCTCTGCTTCATCCTTCTTATTGAATATTCTTTGGTCTGTTTGCTGCATCTTGCGCTTCTAATTCAACAATTTGATATTTATATATTCTTTGCTCTGTAGTAAATACCACTTCTTGTCATTTGTTGCTGAAGGAGTCCCTGTTAACTTACCTACAACTTACTTTACTCCTCTACAATACTTATCATATGTATTTCCAATACCTCTAAAGCCTACCTTTTATGTTTTTCCATTACTTCCAGTAATGTCATAATCCTTTTCTATCAGACACTTTGACTATATCCTACCAGTCTGTGTTAGATTTATTATAATTACCCTTGGAATTTAACTCTAAAATATGTTTTTTTTCTAAACTGTTTACTAGTGACCGAGTCCCCTCACATTACTGAATCTAACCTCTGCTGCTCGGATGTAGTATTCTTTTCACCTCTTGTCCAGCTTCAGAGATATACTCTAGCATCTAACTATAAGCCTCTTCTCTCTTTCACCTTAAACTCCCTAAATCTCTTTATATATCTCTTCTCTTTCATTAAAAATTATCTCCCATTCCTTGTACTAAACTATGTATTGCAAATATTTATATTCATTCCATTTTTCTATCCTCTCTTCAGTCTGTAAATTACATCATACCTTGCAAAATACATAAATATTTTTAAAATATTGTTTTCTAGTACATTATATGTGACTCTTGTACAATGAGAGATTTCTATTATATTTGTATTATCCAAATTAGTATAATCAGTACATGACTGAACACCTACTCCCCAGCTGGATTTTGAAAAAAAAAACTCCACAGTCTGATTATAGGGGTGTATTCAGAAATGCTTAGTGTTTCTGTGAAGCAATAATCACTATAATCAGTGTGTTTCAATGCTCACTACATGCACAGAATGTGGCTACATCTGTATTTCAGACGGGGGGGGGGTTGTACAATGGTTAAGGTGTTTATCTCACAGACAAGAAGTACAGGGTTTTGATTCTCATTAAGGGGGGGAATTGGTTAGGCTTGAAATGGTCCAAAAGGGCAACTAGACTAGTACTTACCCATGAACCTATTCTTTTTCACCAGACATGTATTTAAAATGAGGATCTAGCCACATTGCTTTCAACTAGCAATCCAAGTCACATTATTTAGTCCTTGGCATAAGCACTATGCATTTTTGACTCCCCAGTAGTCTTTTCATAAATACTGATGTCTTCAGCATTAATTAACTATTTTTCCACTGCAGTGAAGTAGCCAGTTCTACTACAGCATCCTTTCTAGTCCTAAGCATTAAAGCATTGCATCTGTTAGACTGAAATCCTTCCATAAGTCCTTCAAATAATATTTATTTAACAGGTCAAGGATAATGTGCAGCTTGTCCAGCTCCGTAGCATAGAGGGCTGAAGCCATAGCTATATTGCAGGTGACCCAAGTACGAATAGCAGTTCAAGTGCCTGTTGTAGCTGGTGGAAGAGGATGAGAGTGAGTGACCTCTGCTGGTTCACCCATTCTGGGGCGAGGAAGGCAGCTCTGACTCACCACATAGGTGACACCTCCTGAAAGCTCTAGCAGTCTATCTCAAGGAGCTTGAGTCGGTGCACAGTGAGCTGAGGGGAATATAGCATGTGGAAGCACACTTCCCTTTGGACAGCAGTTATAGCAGAGCTCAGGAAAGCCACCACTGGAGAGGGGGGCACGCTGCTGTTGGAGAAGGTAGGACATCTTCCATTACCAGCAAGCTGGCAAGCTCCTTACCATCTGACTGTCACTGCTTAGCAGATGAGCTCTTGGGTGATTCTTGAGCAGGAACAAATGGGCTGTAGGACTCCTGCCTCACTTGGGAACTTCCGGCTTCTGTGACCACAGAATAAGTGGGCTAATTGAGTGTAGATAAAGAGTCATGAGATCAGGCTTAGCCCTGCAGGGCTATTCAAAAAATAATAATTTCCAGCTAAAGCCAATACCATAATGTAGACGGATAAAGTCCTAGCTATGACATGTGATCTGAGTTTGATTAGCAGCTTCAGTGCCTGTAGGAGCTGGCTGGGGAGGATGGGAGTAAATGGCAGATGTCTGGTCATCAGTCCTGCAGAGAGGGAGGTGGCTCTGGCTCACCACCCAGGTGACACCTACTGGGAACACATAGTATTACACTGAGTGTTGTCTGAGTCAACTCGTCTTATGCTGTTTGAAAGCATTTGCATTCACAGACCATGAGGAATTCAGAATGCAGAGGTGCACTTTCCCCCATAGATAGCAATAGCAGAGATTGAAAGAGCTGCCAAGGAGGAGGGGTGCTCCCAGAAGGAAACAGTAGACCACTAAGCAAGACCAGCAGACTGGCTTGGTTCCTACCTCCTGATTCTCATGAGAAGATTGAGAGCTAATTAGGATTTCCAGGTTGGAAAGAATGGGCTGTAGAACTGTTGCCTAGCTTGAAAATGTCTGGCTGCCATTCCCCCAGAATGAAAGGACAGATTGGGTGCTGATAGTGGTGCTACCAGGTGAGGGATTGTAGTGAGCAAAAAAAAATAATAATCATAATAATAAATTTCCACCTTTTTATATGGTTAATTCTTTCCATATCTCCACTTCAGATGTTGGTGTGATGATGTTTCCATATCCTGACAGTGAGCCACCTTTTCCAACTTTACACAAAATAGCTGTTTTTTTTAAGGAATCTGTAATCTAACAGATCCAACCCTTGTTTCATAACTGATATTTCTGGAACTCTCTTTCTTCTCATACTCCTGTGCTGTTTATTGCTGCAGAAATCCAATTATTTAGCAGAGTTTTAAGATGCCTTTGCCATACTTCCTAGTTACTTAGATATAATTAAACAATAATGGCTTTGCTTGATAAATATTTACCCAAGACACCCTATCTTAGTACTATCCCACACTGGAGACTTTATATCACTAATTCTGCAATATTAGAAATAACAAAACCTAATGTAACATTCATTATGGTATTTCTTTACATTTGTCTTCGACTCTCAAGTTATGGAGCTCACTTTTAGTAAATCTGTCATCTGTATTTTGTGGTCAGTTTAGTTTACTGGTTATCTATATAGTGGGTCTAAAGTTATGGGATTGCCTGAATCTGTTTAGCACTGAGTTAATTCCATCTCCATCTATCAATTCCTTCTCTCCACTCACTTGCATTTTCTCATATTACTACTATCATCTTTGCCTCATACCATAATAGTCTTCTCTCCATCTCTGTTTTCTGCCCTTCTTGTACCTTTCACCTTCATCTTCATCTTGTTTCCTTCTTCAAGCTCTTGTTAGGGATGTTGTCTTCCTTGTTTCTGCTGTGGGGATGGGGCCTCAGAAAGCACCTGTGAATGTCTTCTTCATCTGGAAGATAGCAGTGCAGTTCCCACGGGCTACTAATGGCCACCATTCATTGTTCTCTTTACCCCCCCCCCCAATATTCTAGAACTAACACATTATTCGGATTCCATGCAAAACCAAAGATAGTCAAATATGAAATGGCTTTTGTCATTGCGTTCTGGAGTTGTTGCATAACTGTACAATATCCTCTTCTATGCTCAAGTCTATACACAGCCTTGGATTAAGCAGACTTTTGTCCTACCAACCAAAACCTCTAGAAGTATTGATGCTTCTAGAGCTATTTCTTCAGCATTGTAGTAACATCTAGCAAACCACATCATAGGTTTACTAAGCAGCCTCTTTACTTTGTAAGTGCACTTTCTGTTTAAGGCCATTCTTTGAAAGGAAAACAACTACAGGTATCTCTTCTTAAAAAGAAACTTATTTCTCCTATCTAATCCAGTCTGCAATTTGTTCTACAATGCTTCCTAGATGTAGACTGTTCCTGTAGCTTCAGTGTCCTAAGCCATCTACCTTTAGTTGGTAATGTCATAGAATATGGTGAAATGCTAGCAACTGTTGGGGAGGATTCCTTAAATATATGTATGTTGTATCTTTTACTTAATCCATGGTTTCTAATACTTTAATATTGTCTTTTTTAAGTTCTTATTCTTACACCTCAGCCTTTGTAGGATTGAGAGCATTTCCAAAACCTTGCAGTTTAACTTTTTCTTTTCTAGCTTTCTGAAGTTCATTCATGTTTCAACTGCAGCACCTTTGTTCCTTATGGCATTAGCCCTAGAGTCTATTTGATTTGATTGTTTGATTGATTGATTGATTGATTGATTGATTGATTGATTGATTTCTTTGTTTCTTTACTTCTTGTTTGTTTATATTCACTTAGTGATCATCAGAGTCTTAAAGATGTAAAGAATTATTTGTTGTTAACTGGAAATGCAGCCTCTGTTTATAATGCTGTTGAACCACCACCCACCCATAAGTGAAGCATTTCTTTCAGGAAGCTTGTCATTTCTCCAGAGAAGACTCAATTTGGTAATTTTGTATGAGGTGAGGGAGGTTATACTTAGTGATAACAGTATATCAGTTATAATGTGGATATGGGAAACTGGATAGATATCCTGAAACTCCCTTCAGAAATGTAAACTGTTGCCAATTTGCTGTATGTTCACTACGTGCCTGTCAGGCACAGTATTTAAGTATTATTGTGTACCATGTTTCTTGTAAGTGACTTGAAGGTAGAATGACTTTTGGGATACCTATGACACTAATTCTCAATTTTTTTGTATTGTAATGTCAATAGTATGCAAACCTTGAAGGTAACTGTACTGAAAACTGAACAAACAGAACAGATAGAAATTAAGACTGTGGTAGACCATTAGTGATTTTTTTTCAGAGCTCTATAATAATCAGAGAGGGTAGTCTGTAAAGTATACCTAGAAAAGCAATGCCTTTGGACTGCCAAGTTCTAGAATATTATGCAATGCGTTATGTTTAATACCTTGCAATAATACAGTTGGTTATAATGAGAGTTTCCATGCAGTACTCTGTGGACACTTGACATTTGGATCTAAAACCTAAAGAGATATTTTGACTACATCAGAATGTAGGACTTTCAGTGTTTTTTTTGTCATTCACATTGGTGAGAAAACTAATCAAGATCAAAGTTTCCACACACTATGAGATTCCCACTACAAAAATGACAATTTGCTGCCTAGTTGTAGATTGTGCCAATATTTTGAAATTTTGCATGTTACTTGGAAATCTTGTGATGTGTTTTAAAACATTTGGAGTCAACAACATGTGCTGTGTCATTTGATATCTTGTGTTGCAAGAGGCCAGTTTGTCTTCTAAGGTTAATGACACTCAGCTCAGGGAAAGTTACTACCTTGGTGATATCATTCAGCTGAGGAAACCTGCTTCATGTTCAGTATGAGACATTCGAGATTTCTACAACAGTAAAAATGAATTCACCGTCATTTTAGTTTACTGTAAAGATATGTTAATTCTAAAAATAAGATATTTTTTATCAAGTGAGTTGACCCCTCTTGTGATGTTTTGCAGACTATAGCTTGCATTGTTTTGATATATATCTGCCTTGAAAGATATTGTTTTGAAAATTTACAGTCTGGTTTAGCATTATGGAAACCCTTTTTCACTTCAGTGTTGGAACATTATACAAGAAGTCAGTGATTGTAGCATGTATTTTTTTGCATCTAGGGTCAAAGGTTTCTAGGTTTTCATTTCTAGTGTTTTTGAGATACTTTATTTCTAGGAAAGATAGTGTTGGCATACTCACCAACAATGTAAAAGATTATAATGGAGATACTCTTCTGGAAGTACTGAAGAAGTTCCATGTGTATTTTTTACACTAAGATGATATACCATATAAAACCTTTGTGTGATACAGTCACTATATTTTGGGTTGTACCAGTGAAATGAATACCATCACGTACTTGGGAGACAAAGTTTTCTATCACATTCTAATGATCACGTCTGCAAATATGGCACCAAGGGTTAAGTCTTTTAGCTGCTAACAGGATTCATTCTTTTGTACCGCTCTTGGCTCCTTTAGTTTCCACTAGTATATTGTGCAGTTCTAAACAACCACATACCAGAACAGTATGAGTCTGTCTTTAAAGTGAGCTATTTATCTAGTTAACAAATTAATACAAATAAACAGTCAAAGCAATAAATAAATAACTAACCCAGTTACTGAATCAATAAAAATAAACAGACAAATAAATATATAATAAAATTATTATATCTTTAATGTGGGAGATTCTGATGACCATTTTCCAAGAAAATCCTGTTGACTACTCATAGGTGATCTCTGCCTGACATACAAGGTCATGTCCAACCCAGAATTGATGGACATGCTCGACCCAAAGAAAACCTTATCCCTTTGAGCCACACACTCTAGGGATCTAAACCTCACCACAACAATAAATAGGACGTGCTGGAGGGATAGATTCCTGTCCCAGAGACTTCCCATGCTTTGGAACAGGATTCCAATCTACATTAGGCAGAGCTCCTCGCTAACACTCTTCAAAAGAAACCTTGACAAGTGGATGGGAAACAGAAAGTTTACACCGGGAATCACTTCAGTGGCTCTGCTGGACAGAGACACAGGGAACTAATCTAAGGGGGCGGCAAAAGCCAACACATTCTGGCTAGGCTTATAAATGCCTTCCGGCAGATAGCCTAGTACCTACCTATGAACCTATGAAAAAAATCAAAAGGGAGCAGCCTTAGACTGCATGTTTTGTAGTTTAGAATAACAACACAGCATGATAGAGAAAATTGCTGCTGTGAAAATCTATGCCAAGTGTTATAAGCTGCCATCATAAATTTTGAAAATATGCTGCAATACTGAAAGTTGTTCATGTGTCTGCTACTCCTGAAGCTTTCAGAAATATTGTGTTGACTTGCTTATTGAGTCTTTTAGGGTATGAAGCTGGAATGGTTGTATTTTTCTCTTTTATGAATAGAACATATGGGAAATAGGAAATACACCCCGGGGATCACTTCTGTGTCTCTGCTGGACAGTAGCATAGGAAAATATCTTTCTTGGGTGGCGTAAGCTATGGAACCTTGCTGGCTAGGCTTACGTAGGCCCTTGGGCCGATAGCCTAGTACCTACCCATGAACCTACGAACCTATGAACATGGCCATTACCAGTGTTTGTGGCTACTTAAAAACAACTGATACAGAAACGATTACAGTGTTTGTATTGTAAAGTGTTCTATATTCATTTCACTTTTTCACATTTTTAAAAGTCTTTCCTACATTTTCATTCTAAAGTTAAAAAAAAAATGACAATGTTTGTCTTTGTTTTAGTTTCCTTGTATGTGCTATTTTTGCTTACCATGAGCCAGGTCTCCACTGTAAATAAGACCTCACAAACAAATATATTAATAAATACCCCATGGTACAACACGTATTATGAACTACCTTGCAACAACTGACATGGGACTTAATGTGTACTTTTTAAATATCTTATTTGTACTCCTGTGTCTGTTGCCCATCAACCCACTGCCTCACATACCCATTCTTTGCCCAGTAGAGTCCCATACATTCCTGTGTTGGGCAAAAAGTAGGTGAGGCCAGCAGCCAAGAGTGGAGTTGCCCTGGTGGTGACATTAACACCTACATCATCAAAGAAGCCACTTATGCCTCTCCACAAGAGCATGTCTGCCCCCACACATGCACCCCCACAAGGGCAAACATCGCTGGCTTGGGTGGCCAAGCCCACATACCTCCTTGATCAGCAACCTGCTTTGAACAATGATCATGTGCCTCTACTGTAGAGAAACAGATTGACCAACCAGGACCAATGAAATTCCCCCAACCTAAGTGGACATGACAAAAAAGGTTTAGACCTCTTCTACTTCACCCTGGCTCTTTCATCCCCCATGCCACTGTATGAACTCAGGTTATCTGGTCACAGTCAGGTCTTTATCTTTCTGCACCACAGACCCAGGAATGATTTATGTTGTTAAACGGTACGGTCAGTGGAAAACAAATGGCCTTCTGCTTTACAGCACCAGTCCATTTAATTCTTTGTGTAGAGCTGTCTGAAAACACAACAAATGTTTAAAGAGAAATAATGCTATGCACTCTCACCATCTAGACATGCTGTGCCTGGAGAACTCATGGTAAGAATAATAATACACACTATCAGTACACTGGCTTGCTATACATGATGTGAGAGCCTAGACCAGAGTATATTTGCAATGAGTGCTTGAGGTAAGAGCCAAAGTCAAAAGCCTTTATCTCACAACACTTACAGTTTATAAAAATAAACGCAATTGTACTAAAAATAAAACAAAAGTCAGTAAAACATTTTTGAAGATAAAACTTCTACACTGGCATGAGAAATATGAAAATGAAAAAGTTAGGTTTTGGAAGCCTGCCATCTCTACTTACCACTGTCCATCTGAATCCTACATTTCACTTTCACATACACCTCATGTAGTTAAGTGATATTCTTCTGTCATATTTCCTGCAAATGTCTCCCAGTGTCCTTTCTGTCCCAAGTGTCAGACTTGGAAGAGTTAAGAGGTAAGGAGTCACACAATTAGTGGTTGTATCATGCTGTAGCTGATATATTGGTTAGCAGCATATTTTTGTGCATGTGAGAAAATGCTGATATGTAAATATGTTATGGAAGCCATAACCCAGTGGTTAAAAATAGGCTACAAACTCTAATGCCTTCATTGTGCAAAATAGTGTCAAAGAAGAAATCCAAAATTGTACTTTATAATACACACTTGTTGTTTAATCTTATTATTTATAAGGAATTTTCGTCATTTATTGATTGATTGATTTAATGACATTTGATTATCGGGAAAGTGCAAATAGGTAGAAGCCCATTTTCAGCAAAGGCCTAGGGAGAAAAGCTCCAAATTATTGCAAAACATTTTAAGAACAATAATTTTACAATCTTCAAAAATAAAACAAAAACATTTGCAGTTTAAATAATTATAAAAAAATTAGACATGATACAAAAACATTGGATGAGAATCGATACAAGGTATATGACAATCATTTAATATTTAGAGAAATTGTAGACAGTTGTAGAGAAATTAAAGGTAAGTTAGTCTAATACAAATAAGAACTGCAATATAAAATGAGGGAAAAACGGGGTTATGGTATATTTAGAGGAAAAAGTCAGGGAAGACAATCTGATAGCAGTAAGGAAGTAAGTGAAGAAGGGAGAGTAAGGAAGCGTAAGGAATGAAAATATACTTATTCACATTTAGGGATATAGCTTATCCTGGATTTGAGCAAGAACAGAGCAAGATTTTAACTAGGAAGTCTTTCAGAGTGGTTTTGAAAGATAGGAGGGAGGGTATAGACCTGATGGATACAGGTAAGGAGTTCCACGCCTTAGCAACCTTGTACAAGTACAGAGAATGCACAGCAGATTTGATACGTTTGTAGACAGACAGGTGTTTTTAGTCACTGGATTGCAATGACCGAATTTGAGCATAGTTTTGTAGAATGTCTTTTAGTGCTGAACAGGCAGATGGATGATGGATAATTTTATAGGTGGTAAGAAATGGCGTATATATTAGTTGATGAGGCAGTTCTAACCAATTTAGACTTTTCAGTGCTATACAGTGGTAGGTTCTGAAAGGGGTATGTGCAGCAAATTTAGCAAATTTCTTATAGCATTGTTTATGTTTTAATTTGTCTAAAGCCTGGAGGTTAGTAAGGATGGGAGCACCATAAAGAAGAGTAGAGAGGAGATAAGTAGTGGCTAGTGTAGTTTTAGTTGCGTCGGGGAAAACATTTTTGGCTCTGTAAAGCATCCCTAATTTTTGATGAGTTTTCTTATGCAATTTTGTATATGCAGGTTGAATATAAGATTATCGTCCACTATCACCCCTAATAGTTTGCTATGAGAAGTGACTTCAGTGGTTGTATTATCAAGAGACAGGAATTTAAATTTTGTTTTTTTTTTCATGAGAGAGGGATTTTGGGGGGAGAAAATAGCAGTTTGGTCTTTTTTGGGTTAAGCATGAGTTACAAAGGCATGTTTCAGTGGCTGTTAAAGTTTTCTGAGTATTTTTTTGGAGGCGTATCATGTTGTCAAATGTGCAAATGAGATTGGAATCATCTGCTTATTGTATTAGGATGGCCTGTTGTGTGGATGCATAGAGGGTGTTGGTGAAAATGTTAAAGAGGAGGGGACCAAGGATAGAGCCTTGTAATACTCCAGTGGTGACTGGAAGGTAAGGAGAGAGCATGGAGTGTCATTTTACTGCCTGATACCTATTGGACAGATAGCTTTTGAAGCATAGAAGGGTGGGCTGTGAGAAAGACCTAGTGAGGGCATTTGAAGTAGAAGTTTGCTGTGACGAACTGTGCCTAAGGCTTTAGACAAGTCTAGAAATAAGGAAGAGACTGGTTTGCCATTATGTCTAGCTTTACTGACAGTATCTATATAGGTTAGACAGGCAGTGCTATTACTGTGGGAAGGATGGAAGCCATGTTGTGTAGGGGATAGGAGTTCATCCTGCAGGAGATAGTCTAGTAATTGTTTTTGAATACATTTTTCAAATAATGAAGAAAACCAAATGAACGTTGTTGTAGGAGTTCCAAGATCCAAATATTGGACACAAATGAAGCCAAGTACTTAAAAGACAAACAGGGATAATCACACAGAACAGTATTCTCAGTGCCTGTTAATTCATTTTCTTTCTAAAGTGGACAGTTTTCATTTTTTTGATATGCTTGAGTTGCAGTCCTTAAACTCATCTCCCCTCCCCCTAAACACCTCCCCTTCATATCTGTCAAAGTGACAAATCTGAGCTGTTTGCTGCTGTGATTGATAGAGCACAGCAGAAGACAAAGTTCATGTGCTGAGAATACTGTTCTGTGTGATTATCCCTATTTTTAAGTGGTCATTGAAAAGCAAGAAATGGTAATTAAGCCTGACTTGACTAAAAGAAAGCAGGGCATATGTGTAAATATATGTAATTACAATGCACTGACAGGAGCTTAGGGGCTATGATGTAATATTTTAAAGCTAAACACTGCATTGTGGGATATATACCAAATAAGTTTGTAACTTTCTCATATGGTAGATATAGTAATTTGAAAGAACTACTTAGTAGGAACAGTGGTCAGTTTACAAATGAATGTAGAGTAGGTATGCGTCCATGTGGCAATTGTAATGTTTGTAACAGGGTTAGAAATCTTGATGGGTCCAAAATTAATGGTAGGTTATATAAGGCTAGAGAAGGTTTTCATTGTAATTCACATGGAGTGATTTATGTTATAGGTTGTGGTCGTGAAAAGGTAACATGCTATATAGGGCAAACAAAAAGGAAAGAATCCTAGAGCACTTAGGGGATATTAGGAAAAGAAATTGTTTGAGCCCGGTAGCAGAACATTTTGTTTCTGTTCATGAGGGATGCCATAAAAGCATGTTTTTTAGTGTATTGGCACATCCGTTTATGGAATATGGGGAAGTTTTAAGGATGAGTTGAAGAAATTGGAATGTAGGATGATTATAAATTCTAAAACACTCCAACGTAGGGGTATGAACATTGACAGTAATCTAACTTTATAACACTTCATAACATCGTATTGTGACCATAAACTTTAAAATACTCCAACTTAGGGCTGTGAACATTGATAGTAATTTAACTTTATAACACTTCATAATATTGGATTAGGTTTCATGTTTTTTTTTTTTTTTTGATAATATGTATTTGAATTATATCTTGTTAGGTAAGTCAGATAAATTTGTAGAATTAGTATTTATAAATGTTTACTTAATATATAATTAATAAGAAGTGTTTGTAGTATGGTTATGGTTTCTTTAAAAATGTGCTACTTATGTTGAAATAATTGATTAATTAACTTTAGTTGTTTTTTGGATGATTTTATAAATTATGAGGTGTGGTGATGTTTCAGTATTCCATTGAAGGTGAAATGCCCAGGTACCAGAATAAACACAAAATAAGATATTCACCCTGTTGTGGTTGCTGAAGTTCTAGCTGTGGTCTTTTTTGTTTTTGCATCTGGTTTTCTTCATTTGAGGGTGTGTTATCATCATGTCGGTGAGGCTAGCTTCTACTTCCAACATTTTATCCATAAGGAGCACAGAAGGAATGGGAGCCACTGCAGGTGTTCTGTTCTCTGGCTTCCTTCGTGAAAGCAACTTAAAATTATCCAAAGACGATCTATGGGGCTCCAGTGGTGATGATGGTGGTATGGAGAAGTTTATCCAGTTGGAATGACTTCTATCCAAGGAGGTGACCGTCTTTTATGATATCAAATTACTGGAAAAATATTTATCTCTTAACATAACTCCTAGAGGTTTACTTGTTACGCATTTGCCTGCAGGTGATTTTTTGGAGGAAGAAGGGGATTTGCTTTTAGAATGGAGAGAGGCTTCCTTAAAATGTATGTTAACCTGGTTTCAGATTCTGATAAAACGTAACCTTAGGGTGATCGATAGGTTGCGTGCACAAATCATAGAACTTTAAGATTCCTTACTCAATAAAATATCTGATAATGAATATAAAGTAATCATGGTAGATGTTAAACACAGAATCCAAGAAGTTGAAAAAATATCTGGCTCGTAAAAAGAAGAAACTGAGCCATGACATTAATGATTTTCAAAATAATGTGGTCTACTGTGTTAGGCAAAATAAATGGTCAGGTAGACCAAAGAATCGGGGTGTGACTTTCAATGAGAGAAGGCCTCACAACTCTTCCTTGTCTTCAGTTGAGGCAAACATGAGTAGCAAAAAAGTGTGCCATTTGAAGAAGTTTCTATGGGGGATGCGAGTAATAAACAAAAAAACTTGGCAGTGGAAATGCATTCCCCCAAACAGAGACAGACACGCAGCTTCTATCAGATGAGTCATTGGAATGGAGGTTTCAACAGCAACAACAGCAGGAAAAAGTAAGAGAAAATTTGTTTTATGGAGTAGCATGTACTGAGAATCAACAGTTGCTCTGTATACCGTCAAGGAGAGAGTGTTTGTTTTTTGGAAATTTTGGGACTGATGATGTACATCATGTTGATAATGTATTTAAAGCTGTTACTGTGGCAGAAAGCAGGGATATCCTGGTTTCTGACAATGCTGATGTAAATGGTTTTCAAAGTGAGTTTAATGTTTGTACCATTAAAAATATAGTAAAGACTACAGCTTCCGTTTTTGATGGGGGGCACGTTATTGATGATTTAAAAATAGTAAATCTGTCTGAATTAAAGCTTACAGAAGATTTTGTAAATGCATTATTGAAGGGCCCCAAGTTTGTTCTGACTAGAGTTCCTAATCTAGCAGATGTCATTCTGGATGTGAAATGTTTTTGTCGAAAACTGTATTTGAAAGCATTTTTTATATGTCGGGAAGTAACAATCAAGTATCTACTTTTAATGATCAGGAAAATGTTCAAGATGTGGAAGAAGAATTGTTAAATGTAAGCATTCATGAAAGAGATTTTTATTTTGAAATGTTGAATGATCCAGTTGAAGTTAAAGATGGCAATGAATATGAATCTGAGGTTGTGTTGAATAGTGAATTTGATACTGGTTATGGTCATCTTCATGTGTCATATTTTTCATCTAATAGAATCAAATTTATGCCACCTAAACACTGTATGTGTATTAAGATGTTTGAGAATGTGGTTTGTAGGCAAACTGAATGGAAGTTTGACAATTTTCTTAAGAGTGAAAAAAAGTTAGAATTTGTCAAAGAAGGAATGGTATGAACTGCAACTGGTACCTTCAAAGTCAGATGAATTTGTTTTTAGGCAAGTAGACAAGAGGGTAATTGGGTAGTAATGAATAAAAGGGACTATGAGAAGATGGTTAAAGACTTGATTTTGGTGGCAGATGATTATGTTGAACTGTCTAATAATCCCTTGTGCAAATTTAATGAAGAATTGTTTGAAATCCTGGAGAGAAGTGAAAGATTGGGTTTCTTGACTAATAGGGATGTTCAAAGATCCAAGATTTTATGCAATACCCAAAATTCACAAAATTTTAAGGTCCCCACCTGGAAGAACCAAAAAAAGGTGATGTAGGCTCTGTAAAGCAATTGCCGAAACCGGTCTGTTTAATTGAACCTAAATACTTTTATTAAAGTATTTTCTATTATTTTCATGTGCCTTGTTTGCTGGTCCATTTTTTTGCTTTATGCACTTGCTCTTTAGGACCCTGCAGCTGCCGTACTCACAGAGGCTGTTTCATTTTCCCCACCTGGAAGACCCATTGTTTCCATGATAGGTTCCTACCTGGAAAATGTGGGTCTATTTTTTGATTTTCATCTGAAAAAAACGTTTGAAAAAAGTAACATCCTATATTAAAAATACTCGGAATTTGTTTGAAGGACTTAAGAAAATTGAATGGCAGGAGAGTTATTTTTGGGCCACAGTGGATGTGAGTTCACTGTATACAAATATTGATATTAAAAGGGGCCTAGAAGCAATGGGAAGAATGATGGGGAGGGTCCCCGTTCATCATTCCTTTTATTCCTGCTGGAGTTTGGCCTAACACACAATTACTTTAGATGGGGTAAGCAGTTCTTTCTTCAGAAGAGGTATACATGGGTGACTTTGAAAACCAGTTTTTATATCTTAATAGTTATTTTATTGAGAATGTTGTTTACTATGGCAGATTCATAGATGATTTAATTTTTGTATGCAAGGGAGAACAGCAAGGTTTTCTGAAACTTATGGAAGATCTGAATGGTACAGCACATGGTTTAAAGTTCACTTACCAGTTAAGTTTTACTAACATTATTTACTTGGGTGTGGAATTGTATGTAAATGAGAATAATAGGGTTCAATTTAAACCACACAGGAATTCCAATTCAGTTAATAACTTTTTGCATGCAGAAAGCATGCACCCCCACATTTGATAAAAGCACTGCCTTTTAGAGAATTTAAATGGATTTTTTATAATGCATAGAAGAAAGTTTTAAACATATATTTTTAGCAGATGCTTTTGATGGATTGAGGTACAGGGGCTATTCAGAATGCCTCTTGCAGAATGCAAGGAAGTCAGTGTTGGGGGAAAATAAGGAAGTGAACTACCAATGAGGCCAGGAGATGACCAAAAATAAAGAGAACAACAGAAAGACAGAAATAATAAGGATGGTATGATTTTGGAAGAAAATTTATTCTATGTGAAAAAATGTTCTCTATTCTCTCATATAGTGGAGGATATTCTTAAGAAATTTTTGCATATGGTAAAGGAAGGCATGAGTGTAGGACAGCTTTTCCCAAAGTTTGTAACTTTCTCATATGGTAGATATAGTAATTTGAAAGAACTACTTAGTAGGAACAGTGGTCAGTTTACAAATGAATGTAGAGTAGGTATGCATCCATGTGGCAATTGTAATGTTTGTAACAGGGTTAGAAATCTTGATGGGTCCAAAATTAATGGTAGGTTATATAAGGCTAGAGGAGGTTTTCTTTGTAATTCACATGGAGTGAGTTATGTTATAGGTTGTGGTTGTGAAATGGTATATAGGGTAAACAAAAAGGAAAGGAAAGGTGAGGACCATGGAGCACTTAGGGGATATTAGGAAAATAAATTGTTTGAGCCCAGTAGCAGAACATTTCATTTCTGTTCATGGGGAGTGCCATAAAAGCATGTTTTTAATGTACTGGCAATTCCATTTATGGAATATGGGGAAGGTTTTAAGGATGAGTTGAACAAATTGGAATGTAAGATGATTATAAATTTTAGAACACTCCAATGTAGAAGTATGAACATTGACAGTAATCTAACTTTATAACACTTCATAATATTGGATTAGGTTTCATGTTATTTTTTTGATAATATGTATTTGAATTATATCTTGTTAGGGTAAGTCAGATAAATTTGTAGGGTTAGTATTTATAAATGTTTACTTAGCAATATGTAATTAATAAGAAGTGTTTGTAGTATGGTTATGGTTTCTTTAAAAATGTGCTACTTATGTTGAAATAATTGATTAATTAACTTTAATTTTTTTTTGGATGATTGTATAAATTATGGGGTGTGGTGATGATTCAGTATTCCTTTGAAGGTGAAATGCCGAAGTATCAGAATAAACACAAAATAAGATATTCACCCTGTTGTTGTGGTTGTTGAAGCTCTAGCTGTGGTCTTTTGTGTTTTTGCATAAAAAGACAACTTCTCAGGCAAGCAGTCATGTCCCTTGCATTTTTTTGAAGACTGTTCAAAACTGTATAGCCATTCCTGTGGTACAGCACAGAACTATTTTTGACCAGTTTTGCAGCACAAAAAACAACCCCCATCTTTAATGTATGAGACCCAGGTTTTACTCATTTTCCCTTGTATAGGAGGACCAGTTGATGAGGGGGTTGATACAATGACTGGAAACTAGCTCTCTCTCCTTTTATGGAAAGGATTATGTTTTTGCAGTTCCTGGAAGCTAGGATACCACAGTGGCTTAATTCAGCAGATTCTAAGGGGTGAAGGTGGAAGTAAGGGTAAGACACTGGCAGAGGTGTTTGGATTGAGGTATATGTATGTAGGATCTCTGCACTGGTGTCATTGCAAATTCCACATTTGAGCATAGGGTATTATTTAAAAATGTAACACCTTCAGCTACATTGCCAGGTCTTACCCCTATAGAACAATAAATTTCAATATGCAGGACAGAGCATTAGTACTAAACACCCAAGGTCAGCATGAGAAAGACATACTGATGAAATAATGAAGAAAATATGGTGGTGACTTGAAAAGCACTTTGCCTGTTTTCATATGACAGCACATTTTTCATTTTCAGGGGCAAAGTGTCACACAGTGTAAAAGTTTTCACTTGGTATAAATCTTGTTTCTTGATTCATACCTGATGTTATACCATTGTATTACATTGTACGATACCTCCTGTACATGTAAAAGTGAAAAATAGTAAGAAAATGTCGCTGTTTCTTAGAGAAAGCACCATTGATTCTTGGAGATGATGAGTGGGTTATCCCTAGTGTTTGTTATCTGTCCTTAAGGGTCTCAGAGATGAGTAGCAAATGAGGGTATCCATAGTGTTTATTATCTACCTTTTTAAGAATTTGGATTGTTTGCACTGTATGTAAAATATAATCAAGATGTCAGAAGCTGAAAAAATGACCATGACCTCCATTTATAACTTCTGAAACTTTTCCAAACTGCTGCATTCCAGCCATGTATCCATTACCCATAAAACTATTTGTTTCTAAACTCCATTGCTACTTAGCAACGCTTTCATTTCATTTTTTCACTTACCATCATAGTGGTTGTGAGTCATTGGCCAGAGGAACCATCACATTGCAGTAAGACCAGGGATTTCTTTCATTATTGCTGCCATACATCCTTCCAAATGCAGTGTGCAGCACATATCTGTGAACTCTCTAGCTCCACCTTATATGTGTCTGGCTCTCACAGCCTCCATCAGCACAAGTCTGGTTACCCAAAAGTACCATCATAGGATACATCCACATCAATGGATCCCAAGTCCTTCTCCCAAGTTAAGACAACCAGTCTTCGACTGCATGATAATATCTTCCCAGTTTAGACCTCCAGATCTTGACTCATTCATTAAATCCAGAAAGCTAAAAGTGCAATATGGGACACTGCCACTGCACCAGCAGGCAAGGTAATCACCCATGTCACTTTCAGGGTTTTCTGGATTAACACACTTTTACATCTTTTTGGAATGGAATCTGAAAGTTCTGACATTTCTAGTAAATCTGTGGTACTAACCCTATGGTTCTAGAATACCCACAAACTATAATTTGAAAGGAAATATATTTTTGAAGTGAATAGAAAGTGGTGTAAGATTTGATCTTCAACATTTTCAGTTACAGAAAGACACAACTGAAAGATGAAGCTTTTTCATTTGGCATAGTATTTAGAGTCTTTGCCTCCCATAAAACTGCTCATTTTTGAGCAGAATTTTCTGGAATTGCTAAAGACAGTTATCTTGGAAAATCTATAAGAGATGGCTCAAATTTCCATTTTAGATTTGTAGTATAAAACAAAGAATGCTGGTGTCTTCTATGTCCTAGAACATTTTAAGGTATATCAGGATTGTTTACACCACATGATGCAGCTGTTCCATTGCTCGGATGTTAGTACCTTGGCCAAATTAATGCTAGATTTTACAATCTGTCCTACAGAGTTTTGTTGTTAATAGTACAGTTGTTGAAGTTAAATTTACCCTAGCATTAGATATTTGAATGATCACTGCTCCAGTAGCCTTCGCAATATGGGTTATATCCTGCCAAGGATATAATGGCTGGCCAGCTTCCAAAGCTTCGGGTCACCTTCCACATACCCAAACTGTCAAACCTTCCTATCAACAGAGATAGGGAGGCTGTACCCTAAAAGGACAATGATAAAAACAACAAAAAATAAATGTCTACAACCTGGCATGAAAAACACTGCACAAAATAAGGGTGGGGTAGAGGAAGTTAGTGGCTACTGCAGCAGTGATCATTCAACTATTAACTGTCATGGTAAGTTCAACTTGCACAACTGCACTATGTTCTTCATATTGATCACTGCCTTAGCTATATGGGTAGATTATCATAACTAACTGTATTTTTGAGGTGGAAGAAGGGTCCTGGAGTTCCTATAGAGTGGTCCTAGAAAAGCTTGATCTATACCTGGAGAAGGAATCAAGCTTATCGTGCTTTGTAAAAGTATGTACAGAAAACCAAGCAGCAGCTTCTAGAATACTTCTAGAATGCAACCCTTTCCAAAATTCCAAGGTTCTGGTGAAGTGGGCTTTGACCCTGCCTAGAATAGATTTTTATGGTGGGTAGAGTAAAAGGTAATTGCCCAAGACAATCATTTGGAAATTGTCTGTTTTGACACAGGTTGTCCCTTCTTATCTTCAAAAGAAATGAACAATTGATCTAAAGATCTGAAAGATTTAGCTTTGTCAAGATGGTAGGGGGTTGCTAGGTGTCTCCCCTTCCTTTTGCTTTAAGAATCGCCCATCTATTAAGAAGATGCTGTGTTATAAATCTTTGAACAAGCAGAACAGGAAAGTCGTGAGTGAGAGAATAGTCACATACCCATGTTGTCACTGCAATGTATGTAAATACATTAATACTGATGATCAAGTTATACATCCAGACACAGGGTGAGTGTTTAATGTCAGACTTTATGCTGATTGTGGTAGTCAAAATGTGGTTTATTGTGCCTCTTGTGAGGTTTGCCAATGTTTCTATGTTGGCAAAACCAACCGGTCCTTAAGAGACAGGATCAGAGAGCATTTCTATAGTATAAATAGCAGTGATGAGAGGAATGCATTGTCAAAACATGTAAAAGCTGCAGGATGCAATCATTGGTTTAAATTCATGGTTCTAGAGATTTATGTGCCAGGACCTAGATGGGGTGATGTAAGGACACAAACAGAATGCGTTGAAATCAAATGGATGCATATACTCCGAGCTACTGATGGGAAGGGGTTAAATGATGTTAATCCAATTAAGCCAGTATTGAGGTCACATGACCTAAGACACTGAATTATAAATGCTGCTTATTGTATGTGTTTTAGTTGGATCTGATGAAGTACCTAGAAGGTATGAAAGCGCTCATCCTTGTTTTTTAAAGTTTTATTCCGTGTTTGTTATCTGTGTTTTATTAAACTGACTTTGTTTTATGTCTCTCTGCCTACCAGTTTTCTTCTTTTTTGATACATTTTATAGGTATATTAATGAGCAAAGGTAAACTAAAGAAAGTATGCACAGTTTAGCAGTTAGCACAGAGGCTTAAAACTATGAGCTTTTAACAAGCTGCTTCGTGTGGTCCAAAGATTTGATTTCCTTAGTCTCCATTTGCCTGCTGTGTGACTCTGAGCAAGTCACTTAACCAAACAGTTTTCTGGGACAGTTGGGAACTTGGGCTAGGTGTCTCAGTGGCATTCTGAACTGCATGCCTACTAAGTACTTATGAACCAAACATTTAAATAGGGAAACCAAAGGGAAACAGAGACTGACAGACTGAAGAAAGAGATGATAAACAGGTATTTGTCATTAACATTCAAGAAAGAGGAGAGAATGGAATTCGGAGAAGTATATTCAAATATGAATTTTTTTTTATCTATTTAAACTGAAAGTAGAAACATGTGATGGGCCATCTGAGATTCACACAAGAATTCTGAAAAGATTTTAAGAACTAAACCAGCAGGAGAATTGAGAAAAGAGATTCTGCCTATAGGGATGACTGTAGTTAGGGATATAGATAATAGGCAAAAGGAGGCTGGAATTTATTGGAGAAAACTGGCAAAGGAATCAAGGTATTTGGAGAAAATAACTAGAAAGTGAAAGGGAATAGAATGGGAAGAGACCAATACTTTATTTGGACCGCAGATTAGAGATTACCTTCCCTATCAAGGATTGATATCAGAGTATAGGCAAAGAAAAAGAAATAGGGGGGGTCATAAATGAAAGACCAGCACTGGTAGAGTTTTTAATAGAATCTAGAACAGAAGCTGCCATTAAAAAAGGAATAATTAGTACAGCATATAAAATATTGCATGATAATTATAAGAATCAATCAGAGGAGCTTAGAAAGGATTGGGAAGAGAGATTGGATAAGCAATTCACAAAGAGACAATAGGGGGATATATGTATATCTACCAAATATGCAACAAAGTCTAGAAGATTTAGCATCTTTGCCTGGAAGTGTTTACATAGGTATTTTATACACCAAGCAGACTCCAAAGAATTTTTCCTCAGGTAGATAGCAAATGTCGGAAGTGTGATGGGCAAGAAAGAAGTGGCTGGGAACATATTTTTGGGAGTGTAATGAACTGGCAGACTTTAGGGATTGCCTGCAGACCACTCTGTTGGAGATGCTGGGCGAGCGGATTGGATTGACTGGGGAAATTACTTTTTTGAGCTATGATATAGAATTAGAATTGCCTAGACATAGTAAAGCCTTGCTGAGTCTAATTATGGCAGCTGACAGAAAAGCAATTACTAGGAAATGGAAATCAAAGTCTAAACTAACTGTACTAGAAGTAGTGACTATAGTAATAGAGATAAAACAACTGGAATTGGGATCCTTAGAAAAGGGATGGCGCAAACTACATAGGAAAAAACAAGAATTGTGGGAACCATATAGGCAGAGAAGGAATAAGTTTAAGAGGCAGGATTTGAATGAGCCATATAATGCTTAACTGACAATGACTGGATAGATTATAAGTGATGTATAATGTTTGCAGCTACGGTTGTTGTCATGTCTGTGATGTATAATGTTTGCAATTAAAGTGGTGTCAATGTTGTTTGTTTTTCATTTATATTAATGTAAGATTGCCTGTGTCATACGTGATAATTTAATAAAGATGTTTATTGAAAAAAAAATGCTGAAAGGATTGCATGTTGTCCTAGTAATACAACTTACTACTACCTTGAAAAAAATCATGACAGAATGTAAGACGGCAGATAGCATTCCTGATCGTAACAATGAGGTCGGGGATGACACAATTAATTATAGATGGGCTAATTCAAAATCAGTGAATGAAAAGCCAGCGCCATGGTGAAAAGGGATAAAGCCCTTACTACAGCTCAGGTGACCTGGTTTCGATTAGTGGTTGGAAGAGGGCATTGCTTGATAATGCACCCCTGATAAGAGATATGGACCAAAACTTGAAATAGCCTTGAACATACATCAATGAATGCAGGGGAGGGGTAGGGAAATAAGGGCACATCATAGCATAACCCCCGTATCATAGACCACAGGACAGAGCAGATATGATGTGAATAAGGAACATATAGTGGATAGGGTGGTGAATGTGGGTATACCTAAGGGATCAGTAGTCATCCCAATATTGTTTAGCATATTTATATCTGAGTTTCCTGGAGGTCCTAGTATTTGGGTTAGCAAGTTTGCTGACATCTCCAAGGTAGCTTTATGGGCACCAGCATTAGTGACCAGACAGCCCTACAAAAATATGCAGATAATTTGCACTTTTGGGATAATCCATAAAAATGCTGTTCAGTACTAGGAAATTTGAAGTCATTCAGTTTGGAAAAAAACCAGCTTGGGCTACCCTTATGCCTCAGGAAAATATTTTAATACCAAAGGAAAGAAAGACAAGAGATCTGGGTATAACTATTGATGATCAGTTGTCTTTTGATGAGAATCTGGATTTAATAATCAGGTAAAGAAAATCAGTGATGAATGATATTCTGCACTGCATAACCAGCAGAGATGAGAAGTCTCTTTTATTTTATTTTATTATTTATTTTACCTTCGATAACCAGGAAAATCCAGTTGAGCCAATGGCCCATTTTCAGTAGAGACATGGGGAGAAAAGCTCCACAACAGATTCAAAAGCATTTACCCATTAGTTGAGCAAATTATATACAAGAGGAGAAAAGCCCTGCAACAGATTAAATATTTTACAAAGAGCTGGGTGGAAAGGCTCCACAAAAACACACATAAAATCATTTGATAGTAGCTGATAAGTAATTCTATACAAGGTGTGCCTCGTCTTGTTTCCAATTAAAGACGAACAGGCGGGGTAGTTTGTTTACATGCTTTATTACATAGAAACACATCAGGATGGATAGCAACAGTACAGAATATAAACAAACTGATTAACTGATAGACTACACAGACATACATGCTTACATCTCAACAGCTTACTACAAAATGGCAATCAGGCTCCCACATACTCAGTTTTTATACACTTGTGCAAGCCCCTAGAAAGCTTCTTAAAGGTGTCCATACATATTGATCTACATCCTCCCTCTTTAATGAATTGCCCAAAATATAATGACATTTGAAAAGAAACATGCAATTGTATAAACAATAAAAATAAACGTAACATTCATGTCCCTGTGTCCAAGTTGCTCTGTATCTGGAACATGGTCTGGAAATGCAACCTGATCTAGTGATATAGCAATCAGAACTGAGTTTAGAAACATGGACAGTTATTGGTGAACAACTTGCTTCAGAAGTTTTGGGATTCTTCTCAGGAACAGGGATATTTACTGGAATGTCCTCTGTAACTAGAACACTGGATAACTCACTCTGAGATATAGTCTTTCTTGCAGGTATGATACTGCAATACAGGCTCGGACACAGGGATCAAATGTTTCTGATTCCACCTAAAATCTGTTCCTTGTGATTCCACAATGTATGATCTCGGCTCTGAACATACACTTTTCATGACACCAATCCGATCAACACATTTGCACTCCTCTTACTATCCCCCCTTCTCGTAATAGATTGAGCAGTTTCATGGTCTTATCATAATATGACTTCTGGGATAAGTGCTTCTTTAACAGATTGGCTTTCACTGATCTGTTGTTCTTGACACATGGAATCAATAATGAACTACTAATTTGTTGTGTGGTTCTGGTTTGTCTCAACAGAAGTCTCTGTGCAGGTGAACCAAGATGTTTATCATGAGGAACATTTCTGAGATTCAAGAGATTCAAGAAAACATCGCTATTGTCTCATTTTGACTTCTCTAGTAATTGTTTCACACTTTGAACTGCACGTTTTGCCAAACAATTTGACTGTGGGTACTCAGGGCTACTCATAACATGAGTAAAGTCCTACTCTTCGGCAAATCTTTTGAACTGCTGGCTTGTAAATGTCTACCATTGTCAGAAATAACTTTTTGCAGACTACAATAGACTGCAAAATGAAGCTTCATCTTAGTAATGACAGTATTGGACGCTATGTTAGGGAGTAGGTCAGTTTCAAGCCAAGTTAAATAAGAATCTACTAACACCAAGTAATGTTGACCATTCCATTTGAAAATGTCTGTAGCTACTGTCAACCAAGATAGTTCAGGAATGTGGTTTAGCCTAAGTGGTTCTTTATGCTGATGTGGCTTAGTACTATTACATACAGAACAAGATGAAAGTACTTTCTCAATATCTTGTGACATAGAAGGCCAAAATACCAGACCTCTCATCCTTCTTTTGGTAGAATCAGTTCCTAGGTAGCCACGATGCAAAATAGTAATATATTCTCATTGTAAGGATTTTGGAATAATCACTTTTGGACCTTTCATGATGATGTCATTGTCAAACAAAATCTCATCTCTGTAAGGAAAATAAGGTTGCAGGTCTACTGGTAAGCAAGATTGCTTTAACGGCTATCCTCAACTGATAAAGTGGTTGATCTTTTGAAGAACTGGATCTTAGGCTGTACGACTTCTAAGCTCATCAAGATATGTGGAAAAAAAAATTCTCACTATCATGACTTCAAACTCAAGTCTCTCATTTTCATGCTCTTCAGTGGTATTTCTGGGTGATCTGGACAATGTATCAGCAAGATAAAGAAATGTGCCTTTTGTGTAGACAATTGAAATTATACTTTTGCAATTTGAGCATCACGTGTTGTAATCTAGTTGGAGCTGTATGCATAGGCTTTCTCAAAATAGTGACTAGAGGTTGGTGATCTGTTTCAATTGGATAGGTCTACCATAAATATAATCATGGAACTTCAAACATGCAAACACAATTGCCAAGAGTTTTTTCTCTATCTGCGCATACTGCATTTCAGTTTGGGTTAGAGTTCTGGACACATAGGCTTGAGGTCTACCCTCTTGGAGAATGACTGCACCAAGACCAAACATTGAAGCATCACAAGAAAGAATAACTGGTTTGTGAACACCATAGCATCTAAGAGTTGGTGGACTGGCAATTTTTTGTTCATAGGTTCATACTAGGCTATCTGCCCTAGGGCATTTATAAGCCTAGCCAGAATGTGTTTGGCTTTCGCCACCCATTTTAAATTTATTTTGCTATGCCCTTTTTCGAGGTTAGTATACTGTGCCTCTGTCTAACAGTGACACAGAAGTGATACGATCTCCCATCCACTCATCAAGATTCCTCTTGAAGAGAGTCAATGAGGGACTCTGCCTAACCTGGACTGGGATTTTATTCCAGAGTGAAGGGAGCCTCTGGGTTATGAATCTGTCCCTCCAGCATGTCCTATTTATTTCAGTGCTGAGGTTCAAGTCTCTTCGATGGGATTTGGATTTTCTGAGGTGCAGCATGTCCATTAATTCCGGGTTGGACATGGCTTTATACGTCAGGCACAGATCGCCTCTGAACAGGCAGTATGCCACTGAGTAGAGCTGGAGTTTCTTTAACCCGGCAGCATATGGCATCTGTTTGAGCCCTTTGATCCTCTTGGTGAGGTACTTTTGGGGTCTTTCCAGTTGCTGCAGGTGTCTGGTAAGGTACATCCCAAAAGGGGCATTGTACTCAATTATGGGCCTGATGAGGGATGAGTAAAGAGGCACGATGACATCCCCTGATCTAGATGTGAATCCCTTCATGATTAGGTGGGCTATATAAAATGTTTTTCTAACCACTTTGGCCATGTGGTTGTCAAATGAGAGATTGCTATCCAACTTAGGTCCCCAGGTCCCTAATTACTTCTTCTGTACTTAATGGATTACCACCTATGTGGTAATTTGTGGGCACTTTGTTTTTGCCAAAGGGGATGACTATACACTTTTTGCATTTAGCTTGAGGCCATGGCTCTGGCACCAGTTGTCTGTTTCTATGAGGCCCTTTTGGAGGATGCTTGTGTCGACTGGAGAGTTTGCAGTCATCTGCGAACTTGGTCAGCCACAGTCCTTCCGTGTTGGCCTGTGCCTCCAAGAAATATATACCGAACAAGAGAGGTCCCAGGACTGAGCCTTGTGGGACACCACTTGTAACTGGTTTGGAGTCTGACATGGCTCCAGCAATTCTAACCATGTGGGTTCTGTCCCTGAGCCAGTTTGCAATCCATCTAGTGACATAGGGGTTTATATTTAAGCTGGTGAGCTTATCTATAATGCCAGTGGGGTATTGTATCAAGGCTTTTGCAAGGTCCAGCTAGGCTGTGTGGACCACCTTCCCCTCGTCAATGGCCTTGGTGACTGTTTCAAAGAAATCAACCAGGTTTAAGAGGCAGGATCTGCCCTTAACAAAGCCGAACTGGGTAGGATCCAGTGTTTGTAGGTCCCCAATATCTTTATTTATGAGGTCCATGATGATCCTTTCCATAGCTTTGCAGACCAAGCTAGTCAGGCTTATAGGGCGATAGTTTCCAGGATCCGTTGAGGCACCACCTTTATGGAGAGGGACCACTGTTGCTGTACGCCACTCTTTGGGCACATATCCTGTAGTAAGGCTGAGATTGAACAGTAGTTTTATGTTTGGGTTTAGCTCTTCTTGGAGTTCATGTAGGGCGCAGCCGGGACACCATCTGGTCCCATTGATGCTGTGTTTTTGCTTTGGAGAGGCGGCTCTTACCTGAGCATCTGAGATGTCAGGGGCAGCACTCTGCTGGGATAGATATTTGCCCTTTTGGTGGGAGGGGAGAAGTTTGCACTGAACCTGTCAGCTAGGATGTTGGCAATGTCTGTGGGTTCAGTGTATTTTTGTCATTTTGGACTAATTCTGAGCATATCTGGGAATTACCACCCAGGTTCCTAACATAACTAAAGAAAGCCTTGTGATTATCCTTAGTGTCCTGTGCAATTTTTCTCTCGAAGCTGGCCTTAGACAATTTTATGTGTGCCCGTAGTTTTTGCTAATACTGATCAGTGATGCCTTCCCTTTTGGGATTTTGCTCTATCATTTAGTAGCTTCCTCCTTCTATTGTATAGTTTGTTTATGGCTGGGGTCCACCAGACAGGACGTCTGCCTTTGGAGGATTGGGTCTTGGTTTTATTTGGGATCACATGATCCATGCATTCCTGAAGGTGTTCATAGAATGCGTTTATAAAGGATTCTGCGGTCTGGGCTGTATTTTCCACAGGCCGGGGCTTTGAAGGATTCCACCTCAGTTTTGAGGAGTGTGAAATTTGCTTTAGAGAAGTTTTTCACTGTGGTTTTCTGGGCAGGGGGTGGGGTCGGGATGTGAATATCCAGTGAGATTAGTTTATGGTCTGATCTTACCAGTGAGGGATACACTTCTGGTCTGGAGCATAGAGTCCCCATGTTGGTGATGATCAGGTCCAGTATGTTTTCCCCTCTTGTGGGAGTGGTAACAAGTTGTTCCATAGCATTTGAGTTTATAAATTCTAGGAACCTTTGGGCTAGGTGTTGGAGCTAGAGTAATGCTCCCAGTCTATGTTTGGGTAGTTGAAGTCGCCCATATAATGGTGTTTGGAGAGACCTTCATATTTTCCAGTGTTCTCAGGAAGGCCGAGTGGGGTTCCTGGGTTTGGGAGAGTGGTCTGTAGCAGGCTATAAACTGGAAGGCAGTTTTACCCACTGTTAGTTGCACATGGATAGTCTCTGATGCTTCGTGCTTTGCCACCAACCTGGAGGTGTGGGTATCTTTGATGAATATCGATACTCCCCTCCTTTGTGGTTCGGTCCAAGTTTTGGGGAGCATGGTATGAGGTATAACCTGGTAGTGCTGGGGTGCTCTCGGGAGCCCTGAACCAGGTTTCTGTTACTGCACAGATATCGATGTTCTCCATGCTAAGGAGAGTTTCGTATCGTGCATCTTGAGGTTTAGACTTCTGGCATTGAGTAGCATTACTCTTAGTTTCTTATCCTTGTGATACCTATGGAGGTGGGTTTGTCTTTTGAGCCTTGCCTAAAAAAGCGCTATATGGGGGTAAGAGCCTTTGCCAATATCCGAAAACCCAGGGGTGACAGGTGCAAAGCCGTCCCTAGCGAAGCATCGTGGCTTTCGAGCATATCATCCCAAGCTGACAGGCATTGGATCCCCTTTGAATGACACCAGTACTTAAGCCAATTGTTGAAATTGATCATCTTGTCTTCATATTGTGGCATCATTCTTGGTGAGGGTAAGATGCTACTCAAGGTCAGGGTCATACCGGCCTGGGCTACATGCTCAGAGAGCTCCTTTATGTCTCTTTTCATGTAGTCCAGGGAGGTACATCTCAGGTCATTCACACCAGCATGGACAATGACTGAGTCATATTTGTACTTGCCTTGGAGTGACCTGAGTGCTTGTGTTATGTGGCGGATCCTAGCGCCCGACAGGCTGCTCACCGTGACCCTCTCCTTGTTCAGCCTGGTGAGCGGGACATCAGTGTGCCTGATGATAGAGTCACCTATTACAAGTGTATCAGGTGTGTTGTTTAGTCTTAAGGGTTGTGACTGTTCGGCACACTGGCTTTGTGAGATATGTGTTGCACGTGTTTTGTTTTGGGGTAGCGGCTTTTCAGGACATTGAATACTCTTTTGTGTTGTTCTAACCCTGACCAAGATACATCTTTGCATGTCAGCTCTCTGAGCGGTGCTGAAAGTTGGCTCAAGTCTGGAATGAACTTGCCTAGATAGTTAACCATGCCAAGAAAACATTGTAGGGCTTGAACATTGTCTGGAGCTGGCATCTTAAGAATTGCTGTCTGCTTTGAAGGATCTGGTTGTAAACCTGAACTGGTAAATAAATGACCAACATAAGTAGCTTCTCACAGCCTAAATTTGCACTTCTGAGGATTCAGCTTAAGATTCACTTCACATGCTCTTTCCAGAAGTTCCTTGAGGTTTCTGTCATGCTCAGCTTCACCATTACCTCCTACTAAAATATCATCTACTATAACACACAGATAACCAGAAAAAAATTGCACTATTGTACACTGGAAGACTTACTGACAGAAGTTATCCCAAATGGCATTCTCAAAAATCTGTAACTGCCAAAAGGAGTACTGAAAGGCGTTACCAATGAGGATTTTCGATCAAGCAAAATTTGCTAAAAATTAACTCTTTGCATCTAACACAGAAAAAACAGTGGTATCTGACATGACAGCAGCAACTTCTTTGAATGTACGTATTCGATGATGAGATCTTTTCAGTGGTTTGTTGAAATCTTGTGGGTCACTACATATTCTGATTTAATCTGAGCTTTTCTTATGAGCAACGACCATGGAGGATACCCATTCAGTTGGTTCTGCAACTGGACAAATTACATCTTGCTGCACCATTTTATCTAGCTCAGCCTTGACTGTGTTCTGCATAGCTACTGGAACTTTCCAGGCTGGCCTGACAACTGGACTGACTTCAAGGTCTAACTTCATGGAGTACACAACTTGGAGTTTGCCTAGTTTGTCTTTGAAAAGATCAGCATAGGTAGGAAAAAATAGACTGGGCATGTAGATCAGAGTGTATGTACTGTATGTTTAAGAAACATATCAAGGACTGAACATGAACATATAGTGGGCACGTGCTATGCCCAGTGCCATTTTGAGAGTGCAACCAGAGAGTGAGCATGTATGATTGCAACAGCTAGTTTGTATATAGGTTACTTAAGTTAAAGTCAGTAAACTTCTATCGTGATGTGTTTGTATATAATAAAGCTGCTTGAACAGAACCCACAAAGACTCTTCTGTTGTATCCAGAGTAGGAGAGTGACATGGTGTCAGAACCAGGATTCCAGAGATTGATACTCGGAGCCATGAGGTGCAGAAATGACAGTGAAGGTGAACTAAGAGAAATGAGCATGAAAAAGAGCCAGAAAAAAACAAAGGTAATGAGAACTTGCACAAACTGCTTATTTTATAAAAAAGATAAAACTGAGTGTTACAAGGAGCACAGACCACATTATTTAAACAAGTGGGAGGCAAAAAAGGTTTATTAACTAAAGGAAATGTTTAAGATTAAGATATTTGATAAAATGATTATCAGAAAAGCAAAGTGAGTATGTTTAAAGCAAAACTAGTGTGTTTAAAGTGAAATAAGTGTGTTTGAGGAAAAACAGGCATGTTTAGTATAAAACGAGCACAAGAAAAGTACAATGGGCATGAAAAGAGATTAAACGAGCAAAACGAATATAATAAGGTCAAAAAGGGCACAGTAAGCATAAATAAAGCAAGGCAACTACATATTTTTGGCAAAGTGTTGTGCTTTGGCATAACTACAATTTCATATTGCATCAAGGGCATAACTAAAGTTATTCAAAGTATCTCAAAGTGTGTAAAAAAGTGCTTACAGTGTGTGCTTATTACTGTGCATGTATTTTGAAGAGTTTATTTGTGTGCAAACTGCAACTATTTTGTGAAGTACAGTCAAAGTCTAGCTATTTTGAAAAGTTTCTTGTGCTGGGTGAGTCTAGTCACAACGTGCCGCCATTACAGAGTGCTTCTTGCACTGTAAAGACTTAGCTAGCAAGGTACCGCCATTTGGGGGAAATGTCAGTGTGCTGTGTACTGTTTATTCACAAAGTGCAACTACTTTGAAATGTTTCTGACTCTGAGCTTCTCTTGCACAGTTCATTCGCATCGTGCGGTTATTCGAAAAGTTTCTTAAACTGATAAGAGGTGATTTCTTGCAGTACAGTAATTCTGAGAGTATTACAGTGCCCAGGAGACTTATTTCGCAAAGTTCAGCTATACAGAGGCTTGTGCTATTGGGCAAAGTTACTAATACTGGCATAAATTTCCAGCATTTCTGTGTGTGTGTGTGTGTGTGTGTGTGTGTGTGTGTGTGTGTGTGTGTGTGTTCATGCATATTTGCAAAACCCTTCACTGGTATGTGCTAATATGGCAGATGGATTTTGAAAGCCCTTACCACTTGTATTTGATCAGAATATTGCAGAAAACTGGAGAATATTTGAGCAAGAGTATATTTTTGTACAAGCAGCATATTCAGACAAAGATACACGCAACATGACATTCATTTTGCTAACCCTAGCTGGGTCAGAGACCATTAAAAAAGAGGGGTCATTTATGTATGCCCCAACAGTATATGAGGGAGAAGGTGAAAATCATCATATTGTTGTACAGGCTGAATCAAAGGAAGACGCCGAGTGTTTGAAG
Source organism: Protopterus annectens (assembly GCF_019279795.1). NCBI lineage: Eukaryota > Metazoa > Chordata > Ceratodontiformes > Protopteridae > Protopterus > Protopterus annectens. The sequence goes on from NC_056735.1 coordinate 1,839,435,371, forward strand.
CGCAAATTCAGGGAAATGTGTAACCCCACAGACAAATATTACATTAGAGAGGCATTTGTTTTACACAAGAGATCAGAAGCTAGGGGAAACTTTTGCAGCTTGTATTACTGACCTGAGAAACAAAGCAACAAAGCTAAAATGTGTTTGTTTGCTGACTTAAAAGATGAGTTAATAAAGGACAGGCTCGTGTGGTATTAACAGTGCTGCTGTGAGAAGGATTTTGTTTTGTGACAGTGATTTAACATTGAGTAAAGCTATAGAGATTTTTCAAATTCATGAAGTTACAGAAAAACACACAAGTATGCTCACGAGAGACAAGAGCATGGTTTCAGCAGGCTCCAGAGCAAATGTAGATAGTATGCAACATGTGGCAAACAGAAGCAGGCCTAAGCACATGGCAGCCACAACCCCTGCAGGTTCACCAGGGAAACCACGTAGTTTTCCAGCAAGTTCTAAGACTAGATCAGTTAAAGGAGCATGCTCAGTGCAATACAAATATGAATTATCAAAACCCAAGTCCAGCTTTATTGTTAACGGTCACAATTGTGGTGTCAACCATGAGTCTAAAAAAGAGAAATGCTTAGCATTTGGTCAGCAATGTCACAAGTGTAAAAAAGGGAACCATTTACAAAGGTTTTGCAAATCAAGTAAATCCCACACAGTTGTAAAGAAGAGTCACTCAGAAAAGCAAATTGATCAAGTAGGGTTGCAGCAGTCTACTTTCTACATGAAAGAGTTGATGCAGTGAATTTATTGGCAATGAGCAAAGTGTTTTGTACTGTCCAGATCAATGGTAAATCTACAGAGATTAAGGTAGACACTGGTTCAAAGTGTAATGTTATATCCGCAGACACATTTGCTAAAGTGAGAACTAATGAGCATCTCAATGTGGCCGGTAGTGAAAAGCTTGTTGCTTATGGAGGTGAAGAAATTCAAACCAAGGGCTCAGTAATGCTTTCATGTTATTTGGCCAATAACTGTTACAGCTTGTTATTCTATGTAGTCCGAAGGCCTGTGCAGTCATTAATGGGTCTCAGAGATGGTTTGAAAATGAATCTGCTTTCTTTTCCAAGGAAGTTCATCACATAAGTGCATATCCTTGTTCCAATTTTTCTGAAGCCATTTTTTTCAGAGTATGCAGATGTTTTCAATGACAAGTTGGGCAAACTTCCAGTTGTGTATTCCATGAAGTTAGACTCAGTGGTCACTCCAGTAGTCAGACCAGCAAGAAAAGTTCTGATAGCTATACAGGATAAAGTCAAAGCTCAGTTAGATAAAATGGTACAGCAAGGTAATTTGTCCAGTTACAGAACCAACTGAATGGGTGTCATCCATGGTAGCAGCTCACAAAAAAGGCTCAGACAAAATCAGAATATGTATTGACCCAAGAGATTTGAACAAAGCATTAAAGAGACCATATCATCCAATGCATACAGTTGAAGAGGTCATAGCTGTAATACCGAATGCCACTGTTTTTTCTGTTTTGGATGCAAAAAGTTCATTTTGGCAAGTGATGCTTGATTGCAAATCCTCATCACTAACTACTTTTAGTACCCAATTTGGCAGATACAGATTCCTAGGGATGCCATTTGGAATAAATTCTACAAGTGAAGTCTTCTAGCATGTAATGAAGCAATTTTTTTCAGGTTATCCTTGTGCCATAATAGTAGATGATTTATTGGTTGGAGGCAATGGTGAAGCAGAGCATGACAGAAACCTAAAGAGAGTTCTAGACAGAGCACATGAAGTGAACTTAAAGCTTGGTCCTCTAAAGTGCAAATTCAGACTTGAGACCAGACCCGACCAAGCAAGCAGCTATTCTCGAGATGTCAGCACCAGACAATATTCAAGCTCTACAGAGTTTCCTAGGCATGGTCAACTATTTAGGTAAGTTCATACCAGACTTCAGTGAATTGACAGCACCTTTAAGAAAGCTAACGTGCAAAAACATTACATGGTCTTAGCTGGAAAAGCACCAGAAGGCATTTGAAGACCTTAAGCAGAAAATTGCCACCCTACCTACATTAAGATACTATAATGTAAATAAACCAATCACTCTTTCCTGTGATGTTTCAAAATGTGGTGTTGGTGCAGTTATTCTCCAAGAAGGCCGACCAGTAGCCTATGCATAGCCTATGCATCTAGAACACTTACCCAAACTGAAATACAATATGCTCAAATTGAGAAAGAACTTTTGGCAATAGTATTTGCATGTTCAAAGTTTCATGATTATATCTATGGTCAAGCTATTCAGATTGAAACTAATCACCAGCCTATAGTTACTATTCTAAAGACGCTTATGCATTCAGCTCTAGTGAGATTACAAAGAATGATGCTGAAATTGCAAATGTACAACTTCAAAATGGTCTCTACAAAAGGCAAACTACTTTATCTGGCTGATACCTTATCCAGATCACCCAAAAATACAATGGAACAGCTTGATGCAGAGAATTTTGACTTTAGCAACGTGAGTGTCAAAAGAAAGGCCACTGTCAACCTGGGTCCCCAGGTCCCTGATAACCTCTTCTGTGCTTAGTGGATTGCCACCTATATGGTAGCTTGGGGTTACCTTGTTTTGCAAAAGTTCAACCATTACATTAATGTTGGATGGCCGTCAAAACAATCTAGTTTACCACCTGAAGTGCAAATCTATTTTACTTACAGCGATGAAATGTTGATGGAAGATGGCATTATTTTCAAAGGTCCAAAAATTGTTGTTCCTGCTTCCTTACAACATGAGTATATCCAGATTTTGCATTGTGGTCCTTACCCAGGTTGTAACCACATCTTGTGACATAAGAGGTTTACATTTAAGCTGGTAAGTTACAATACCGAGGGGTATTGTGTCGAAAGCTTGCAAGGTCAAGGTAGGCTGTATGGACTGCCTTTCCCTCATCAATGGCCTTGGTGACTGTTTCGAAGAAGTCGACCAAGTTCAAAAGGCAAATAGGACGTGCTGGAGGGATAGATTTATCACTCAGAGACTCCCTATGCTGTGGAAAAAAATCCTGGTCCATGTGCAAAGAGAACCACTTCAGCTCTGTTCAAGAGAAATCTTGACCTGTGGATGGGAGATCGTAGCTACCCCGAATCATCTCTGTGTCACTGCTGGACAGAGGCACAACAAACTAATGGGCATAGTATTTTTCATATAGACTGGCTTATTCAAACTGGTTTGAGATTGATCTACTACCTAATCTAGCATCCACAACTGCTATTACTACATTGAAACATCATTTCTCAGTCCATGGTAGTCCACACAAACTTATTTCTGACAATGATACTCAATTTACTAGTCAGTTGTTTCAGAAGTTTGCAAGAGAATGGGAGTTTGTACATGTTACTAGAAGTCCAGAATAGCCACAGTCAAATGGACTAGCTGAACGTGCAGTGCAGAGTGCAAAGCAATTACTTGAAAGGTCAAAGCATGGCAATACAGATGTCTTTTTGAATTTACTTAATCTTAGAAACATACCCAGTGATGATATACTTGGCTCGCCTGCTCAAAGACTTCTATCCAGGCAAACCAGAACAATGCTACCTTTCCAGTTTATTGAGGCCTAAAGATAAGAATAGCAGAACCATCAAAGCCCAATTATTCAAGAAGCATTCTATCCAGAAGTCCAGTTATGATAAATCGAGCAAATTTCTTCATCCGTTAAAAGAAGGAGAGACAGTGAGAATACAAATGGTGAAAGGTTTTGACCAGATTGGTCAAGTTACAGGTATATGCACCGAGCCGACATCCTACTTTGTAGAATCTGAGGGTGTGGAGTACAGGAAAAATCGCAGACATCTTCTTCCTGTACAAGAATCATTATCGCAGCATTGTTTCTATGATACAGACTCTAGATCTCAGAGCAAGTCAGACATTGTTCCCATCCCAGAACGTGTCTCAACCTCTGCTTCCATTCCTGAGGATGTTCCAGATAATCCCAAGGTTGAACATTCTGTAGAGACAGTTAATTCCCAGTTTTATGTCATATAATCTGGTTGTATTTCTAGGCCCAGTGTGAAATACACAGCAAAATGGACATAGCAGTATATATGTACCTAGTTGTGTATAATTGCATGACAAATAACTATTGGTATTATCTGCATGCTAAACATGATTCATAGCATTGCATGATCTATTTCTCAAAGAGGGAGGATGTAGATCAGAGTGCATGTACTGTATCTTTAAGAAGCATATCAAGGACTGAACATGCACATATAAATAGCGGACACATACTATGTATGCCCAGTGACATTTTGAGAGTACAGCCAGAGAGTAAGCATGTATGATTGCAATAGCTAGTTTGTATATAAGTTACTTAAGTTAAAGTCAGTAAACTTCTATCATTATGTGTTTGTATATAATAAAGCTGCTTGAACAGAACCCATGAATACGCTTCTATTGTATCCAGAGTAAGAGAGAGAGAGACAGGGAAAAATTAGAACAGTGCTCTTTCAAGCTAACATGGTGCACTTCCTTAATAAATGAAAGTGGTCTCATTTTTCAAACTGTCTTTAAAGCCTAATAATGACTGTACGTGCCTTTTAACCACGTAAAATTGCAAGTTATAGCTGTTCCCAGCAGAGTAACATGCAAACACTACTGAACCTTTAGTTTGAATTTCTTCACCACCATAAGCAACAAGCTTCACACACTTTGCCAAATCAAGCTTCTCACCAGCACATACTCTAGCAGATGTTTCTGTTGACATAACATTGCACTTTGAATCTGTGTAAACTTTTTTTATTTATTTATTTATTTAAATGCCCCTGTGGCTTAATTTGGATTTTTGTGTTAGCAGGTCTCTATTTAGATAGGTCTAGGAAAGTAGCAGAGGAGAGATAGCCAGGTCCTTGTCCGCCTTTGTGGAGGAATCATATTTAAGTTTAGTTAAGAGTTTTTTATGTTGGAGGTAGGTACAGGAGGGAAAATCTTATGGGGCCTGGTAATTAAGGATGTTCAGGAAGGTGAATGTTGGGGAGTGATCACTGAGGCTATCTGATAAGCAGCCTGTTATATATGACTTTTTATTTATCCTTGTTGGTGACTAGGTGTACATGATGGGTTGGATTGTTGCCAGAACAGGATTGCCAGTCAATATTGAAATCACCTAAGATGATAGTTTCTTGGGGAAGATGGTGCCAGGTGGGAAGTAGCATCCAATTATGTTGATGGTTTTGTTTTGGTTAATTTTGAGGTTGGTATATATTATTTCTTCATTGCCTATTTGTGAAGCTGATGATTTTAAGATCTGGATGTTTAGATGCTGTTTAAATATTATAGCTACACCACCTCCGGAGTATTTGCTCACTGGTAATGTGAGGTTTTAGCCAGGTTTCTGTCAGGATGACAATATCTGGGGAGTATAAGTCAATGGTGGCATGGAGTTCATGGACTTTGTTGGATATACGCTGTGGTTTCTAGTCTGATTATGAGGATTGGGGTTGGAGATGGTATTTGATATGCATGAGATTATTAGTATTCTCAGTTTTTGAATGTGTTTCTTTATAATGGAAATTTTATGCTTGTGCTGTGTGGGTAATAGGTATGGTGGGAGGGTTTCTATGTTTAATATAGTTGGTAGAATAGGATGGTTCTTGAGCTGGTGGGAGGGGAGCTGAGTGTGGGTGAGACATGGGTGATGGTGTGAGTAGTAGTACAGTGGTAGTGGTTAAGTGGGGGAATGATGGAGCTTTGGTAGGATGTAAGATATGCGGTTGGCTATTGGAAAGATGGGAGGGTTTGATTGCAATAAAGGTGGGACCACTGGGGGCGGGAGGAATAGGGGCAGGGTGGGGAGCTGAAGCGGTGGAACCCTGTTAGGGTCTTGTACGAGGGGCTGGAAACAATCACAAAGCAAGACAAGTATGTGTTAGTAAACAATCACAATTGACCAAGGACTGCTCTGAAACTGTAAATGTTTTCTTAATTTCTCAGGTGGAAAAACAGGATAACCTTGTATCAGTAGGCTACTGTGATCATAGTTTAAATTAACAAACACGCAGTATTGATCAGTTATGGATACTATTTGCTAACAGAAGGGAATAAGAGAAAGTGGAAGATGTGTGTGGTGGTAAGCACAGTGCTCTCCAGGGGGAAATGAAGATTGGCTCAAATAGGTAGGCACATACTCAAAGTTAACTGTAGCTGTTTGCAGACAGTTCAGATATAAGAATGTTAAAGGTGGTACCACAGTTGAATACTTAAGAGTGGTGTTAAGTCTAGAAAAGAAGAGTACAGAGAGGAGTAAGCACTTTTGAGATGGTGAATATATATTATAAAGATTATAAAAAACACACTGAGCAAATAGCTACCACATGCAGGACAATGTCCTGAACCACTACTTAGTATATGCAGATAATGAGCCAATTGGAAGAACATTAGACAGTTATGCAGCCACAGATGGTTCTCTAATGTGATTCTATCCACCAGTAACAGCACAAACTTATAGAAATAATTTAGACACTAGTATGAGCTGTCTACACACAACACAATTACATGAATAACATTAGTGAACAAGGTGCAGCTATGCAAATAGACCATACAAACTATTATACTAGAAACAATGTGGTGCATACAGTAACATCAATAATAAAGCATAAAACATATTAGATGTCTAACACAATTCAACATAAAATATACAGTTGTAAAATGTCTAATACAATTCAACATAAATATTGCAGACAGTTCAGACCCGGACTCTTCTATGAATACTTAAGAGTGGTGTTAGGTTCAAAGTTAACTGTAGCTGTTTGCAGACAGTTCAGACCGGACTTGCTCTCTTAAAAGAATGTTGTTCAAAGTTAACTGTAGCTGTTTGCAGACAGTTCAGACCGGACTCACTTCTCTTATAAGAATGTTGTTCAAAGTTAACTGTAGCTGTTTGCTCTTATAAGAATGTTAAAGGTGGTATTGAATACTTAAGAGTGGTGTTAGGTTCAAAGTTAACTGTAGCTGTTTCCAGACAGTTCAGACCGGACTGAGCTTTCCTTATAAGAATATTAAAGGTGGTACCACAGTTGAATTCTTAAGAGTGGTGTTAGGTTCAAAGTTAACTGTAGCTGTTTCCAGACAGTTCAGACCCGGACTGAGCTTTCCTTATAAGAATGTTAAAGGTGGTACTGCAGTTGAATACTTAAGAGTGGTGTTAGGTTCAAAGTTAACTGTAGCTGTTTGCAGACAGTTCAGACCCGACTGCGCGCTTCTTATAAGAGGTGTTAGGTTCAAAGTTAACTGTAGCTGTTTGCAGACAGTTCAGACCAGGACTAGCTCTTATAAGAATGTTAAAGGAATACTTAAGAGTGGTGTTAGGTACAAAGTTAACTGTAGCTGTTTGCAGACAGTTCAGACCCGGACTGCGCTTCTCTTATAAGAATGTTAAAGGTAAGAGTGGTGTTAGGTTCAAAGTTAACTGTAGCTGTTTGCAGACAGTTCAGACCCGGACTAGCTTCTCTTATAAGAATGTTGTTCAAAGTTAACTGTAGCTGTTTGCAGACAGTTCAGACCTTATAAGAATGTTAAAGGTGGTACCGCAGTTGAATACTTAAGAGTGGTGTTAGGTTCAAAGTTAACTGTAGCTGTTTGCAGACAGTTCAGATTATAAGAATGTTAAAGGTGGTAGTTGAATACTTAAGAGTGGTGTTAGGTTCAAAGTTAACTGTAGCTGTTTGCAGACAGTTCAGACCGGGACGCGCTTTCTCTTATAAGAATGTTAAAGGTGGTATTGAATACTTAAGAGTGGTGTTAGGTTCAAAGTTAACTGTAGCTGTTTGCAGACAGTTCAGACCTTATAAGAATGTTAAAGGTGGTACTGCAGTTGAATACTTAAGAGTGGTGTTAGGTTCAAAGTTAACTGTAGCTGTTTGCAGACAGTTCAGAAGAATGTTAAAGGTGGTACCGCAGTTGAATACTTAAGAGTGGTGTTAGGTTCAAAGTTAACTGTAGCTGTTTGCAGATATAAGAATGTTAAAGGTGGTATTGAATACTTAAGAGTGGTGTTAGGTTCAAAGTTAACTGTAGCTGTTTGCAGACAGTTCAGACCCGGACTGGTTCTCTTATAAGAATGTTAAAGGTGGTACCGCAGTTGAATACTTAAGAGTGGTGTTAGGTTCAAAGTTAACTGTAGCTGTTTGCAGACAGTTCAGACCCGACTACTTCGCTCTTATAAGAATGTTAAAGGTGGTACCGCAGTTGAATACTTAAGAGTGGTGTTAGGTTCAAAGTTAACTGTAGCTGTTTGCAGACAGTTCTTATAAGAATGTTAAAGGTGGTACCGCAGTTGAATACTTAAGAGTGGTGTTAGGTTCAAAGTTAACTGTAGCTGTTTGCAGACAGTTCAGACCCGGACTGCTTCTCTTATAAGAATGTTAAAGGTGGTACCGCAGTAAGTTAACTGTAGCTGTTTGCAGACAGTTCAGACCCGACTGCTTTTCTTATAAGAGACAGTTCAGACCGGACTGCGCTCTTATAAGAATGTTAAAGGTGGTACCGCAGTTGAATACTTAAGAGTGGTGTTAGGTTCAAAGTTAACTGTAGCTGTTTGCAGACAGTTCAGACCTTATAAGAATGTTAAAGGTGGTACCACAGTTGAATACTTCAGAGTGGTGTTAGGTTCAAAGTTAACTGTAGCTGTTTGCAGACAGTTCAGACCGGACTCGCTTCCCGGACCGCTTTATAAGAATGTTATAGGTGGTACCGCAGTTGAATACTTAAGAGTGGTGTTAGGTTCAAAGTTAACTGTAGCTGTTTGCAGACAGTTCAGACCCTCTTATAAGAATGTTTTGAATACTTAAGAGTGGTGTTAGGTTCAAAGTTAACTGTAGCTGTTTGCAGACAGTTCAGACCGGACTCGCTTCTCTTATAAGAATGTTAAAGGTGGTACCGCAGTTGAATACTTAAGAGTGGTGTTAGGTTCAAAGTTAACTGTAGCTGTTTGCAGACAGTTCAGATTATAAGAATGATAAAGGTGGTACCGCAGTTGAATACTTAAGAGTGGTGTTAGGTTCAAAGTTAACTGTAGCTGTTTGCAGACAGTTCAGACCCGGACTGCGCTTCTCTTATAAGAATGTTATAGGTGGTACCGCAGTTGAATACTTAAGAGTGGTGTTAGGTTCAAAGTTAACTGTAGCTGTTTGCAGACAGTTCAGACCTCTCTTATAAGAATGTTAAAGGTGGTACCGCAGTTGAGTACTTAAGAGTGGTGTTAGGTTCAAAGTTAACTGTAGCTGTTTGCAGACAGTTCAGACCCGGACTGCGCTTCTCTTATTAGAATGTTAAAGGTGGTACCACAGTTGAATACTTAAGAGTGGTGTTAGGTTCAAAGTTAACTGTAGCTGTTTGCAGACAGTTCAGACCCGGACTGCGCTTCTCTTATAAGAATGTTAAAGGTGGTACCGCAGTTGAATACTTAAGAGTGGTGTTAGGTTCAAAGTTAACTGTAGCTGTTTGCAGACAGTTCAGACCGGACTATAAGAATGTTAAAGGTGGTACGCAGTTGAATACTTAAGAGTGGTGTTAGGTTCAAAGTTAACTGTAGCTGTTTGCAGACAGTTCAGACCTCTTATAAGAATGTTAAAGGTGGTACCGCAGTTGAATACTTAAGAGTGGTGTTAGGTTCAAAGTTAACTGTAGCTGTTTGCAGACAGTTCAGACCTGGACTGCGCTTCTTTGAGCTCTATGGGTCTTCCATTTAATCAAACACTACAAAATACTTCATTCTTTGCCCATAAATCTACTGCATTGACTATTTCACTAAGCACAGACACACCATCAACATAAAAGGTAGGGTCACAGCTTTCTAATTGATCAACTTGTCTCTTTGAATGTTCCATTTTAATAAAATAATCTCCTTTGTTTGATTTACAAACCTTTTGAAATGATTCCACTAACTGCATTTGTGGCATTGTTGACCAAAAGTTATGCACTTTTCTCTTTTGGGCTCATGATTTGCACCACAGTTATGACAGTTGACTATGAAACTGGGTAAGGATACATGCTTTGAGTGTGCTGTCTCACTCTTATGCTTCACTGAGACTGCAATTTCCAGAGTGCACCTTGGAATTTGCTAGAAAGCTACAGGGCTTCCCAGTGAGTGTTGCAGAGCTTACAGTTGCTGTCATGTGCTTGGACCTATTTCTTTTAACCATGTGCTGCACACTATCAACATAAGCACTAGAACATACTGGAAGCATGCAGTTCTCATTTGTAAGCATATTTGTGTGCTTTTCTATGAGATCATATATCTGACAAATCTAAATGGCCTTATTCAAAGTTAAATCACTGTCACAAAGCAAAATCTTTCTCACAGCATTATCTTTAATACCATACACAAGTCTGTATTTTATCAACTCATCCCTTAAATTACCAAATCTGCACATTTTAGCTTTGTTTCTCAAGTCAGTTATATATACTGCAAAAGTTTCCCCAGGCTTTTGATCTCTTATATAAAACAAGTGCCTTTACATTATAATATTTGTTTGGGGGTTACACATTTCTCGAAATTTACATTTTAAGCAGTTGGGGTCTTCCCTTGACTCAGCCGGTACCACTATATGACAGTTTGCAGCAGGTGCATACACAAATGAATGCTCTCTTTCTAAGGCTTCTGAACCAGCCAAATTAATCAAAATAAATGCCTTTGTATGGTTATCTTCATCAGAAAATGCAGCTTGTATGAAAATATTGTACTCATGTTCAAACATTCTCCAATTCTCTGTAATATTATTATCAAAGACAAGTGGAGCTGGTCTACAAAATCCTTCAGCCATGCCAACAAATTATTCCCAAGCATACTGAAAATGACCCTTCTAATTATGTGCAAACATGCACAGAACATTCAAATGCACAATAAACTCTTTGAAGAACTGTACTTTAGAAAATATGCTTTGAAATGGCTGTATTTTGTGAAATAACTGTAATACAGCACAATCATGCGAACTCTCTGTATACTTTGGATATCTTGAATAGCTTTAATTAATGTGAGAAAAGTATGTGCTATAAGGTACTTTAAAAAATGTGGTCGTTTTCCTTATTTTATTAATTTTATGTGAATCGGACTTTATTTCAAAATTTTCCATAGTTACTCGAATATGTTTTCAGTATGTCACAGTTTTGGGCATTTAATTTACTTAGAAATTCATTTAGAGTGTTCTGAGTGCTTCATTTTGTATTTTGCAGATAAGAAATCATTTAAGTAAGCTTGGATATCTGAAACGTGTTTCTGACCTGTTTTTGCAAATTAAATGTGTAGTGGGGATGATCCACTCTTGTATATTCCTCCACCTTTAACTGAGTGCCTTCTTGGTCTGGAATTTGAATTTCTGGATCCCATTCTGACACCATGTCACTTGTCTTGTTTCCCATTAAGGACGAACAGGTGGGGGTAGTTTGTTTACATGCTTTATTACATAGAAAAACATCAGGATGGATAGCAGCAGTACAAAATATAAACCAACTGATTAACTGGAAGACTACACAGACATACATGCTTATATCTCAACATCTTACTACAAAATGACAGACAAGTTCACACGTGCTCAGTATTTATACACTTGTGCAAGCCCCTAGAAAGCTTCTTAAAGGTGTACATACATATTGATCTACAAAGGGGAGAAAATCCCCATAACGGATAAAAACACAAACAGATTGAAATACCTTTACAGAAATATTACTAGAATAAATTGTGATCAAGAGTACAATATGTACTGCAAGTAGCAAGACACAGTGCAGAAGTGGATAGCCTATGTCAAGTAAATTAATATATAGCTATAAAAATATTGACTATATTTCTAATACCATATGAATGTGAAAAATAATAGAAAATTTTGCTGCTAAAAAGACTGAGGAATAGAATGAGATAAGGTGGAGAGATGAGCAGGAGGGAAAATTAAGGACATGGACAGAGTGAGAGAGAGAGACAGAGAGTTGATTATAATTAGAAAGTTGAGAATGTTATGGAAGGACATGAGAGAGGAAAATAATTTGTAGTAAGCATTGGCTAAAGAGGTAAAAAAAAACATGCATTAGTAGTATGGTATCCTTAAAGTGAGAGCTTCTTTTGATGTTAGGCCATTACTATCTGCTAAGATATGGAGGTTAGTGAATTTAGAATGAGAAAGGCATAGTTATTGTGAATAGGTGGTAATGCATCTGTTTTCAGGGTTGGGCATGTACATTTTGAGGTGTCAAATATTTTTTAGATTGGTCTTGTAATTGGAAAGGTTGATAATATGTTTAAGGGATGAGGGGATAGAGTTCCAGCACTGGGCTACATAGCTGGAATAGAGAAAGGTTCTGCTGACAGGTATGGTATGTAGGTAGTAAGGAGAATTTTGTTTCCAGATCAAAGTGACCTAGCAGGGGTATATGTGTGCAGTAAGTCTAGTTGGGCTTTACTTTGCTATTGTTTGTATATAATTTGTGGACTAGGAGTAGATGGGTGCAACTGAGTTGCTTGGGTAATTCAAGCCAATCAAGCTGTTTTAGGGTTAAGCAGTGATGGGTTCTCTTTGATGTGTTATTGCTTTTTTATTGTAGCACTGGTTTAGTTTATTTTGGATGGAAGCTTGAGGTTAAGCAGTACTGGGGAACCATATAGTAAAGTGGGGAGTAGGAGTGTAGAGGCCAGGAGTTTCCTGGATGAATCAGTTAGGTAGTTTTTTGTCCTATAGAATGCCATTAATTGTTGATTAGTTTTTTTTTTTTGTAGCCTGTTGCACATGTAAGTCAAATTTCAAATTATCAATTGTCATGCTTAATAGCTTAGTATGGGGAATGATTCTGTGGGGTGTTATCAGATGCTGCTATTAAGAAATTTTGTTTAAGGTGTGTAAGGGCTTTTGGGAGGAATAGCAGCAACAGTTTTGTTTTTTTGTTTTTTTGGTTGAGTACAAGACGGGCATTACTGAGTCAGGTTTCAACTGATTAAATTGACTCTTTGGGTGTGGTGTTGTATATTAAGGGTCTATATTAGATGAACGAAAGTTCATCTTAGCAAACGCTCACATGAGCGAATATCCAGTTACTTGAAACTGCAATTGTGGGGGGCTGCACCCCCCCCCCTAAATATATATTCCAACTCCGAGATCACACTACAGTGAGGAAAGGGCAAATATTCCCATCTTCACTGTACCACGTTCTCGCAATTAAGGTTTCGGGTTCCGCAATATTCGCTCATGTGAGCGTTCGCTAAGATGAACTTTCGTTCATCTAATATAGACCCTATATTAATTATGTTAGCTGCAGAACAGATTAATCTTGAGTCATCGGCATACTGCATGCAGGATGCTTCTTATTTGGCAGAGTGTGGGTTGTTGGTAAATATGTTGAAAAGCAGTGTGCCCAGCATGGAGCCTTGGGGAACACCTGTCTTGACAAGGAGAAAGAATAAGAATTAATCTATTTAAAAGACTGGGGTATGTTGGAAAGGTAGCTGGAGAGACAATTGGTAGAAGTGTTTGATAGGCCAAGTGAAGAGCATTGTTTTAGAAGATGGCTATGGGAAATGGTATCAGAGGCCTTGGACAGATTCAGAAACACAGTAGAAACCATTTGGCCTTTGTCACTGGCTAGGTTAATAGTGTTAGTGACATTTAAGAGAGCTGTGGTAATGCTATGCCCTGGTCTGAAACTTTGATTATGAATGCATTTTTCAAGGATTTTTGAAAGGGGAGATCAAATGGCAATGGGTCTAAAGTTGGATATACCATTGGATTTACCTCCCTTGTGAAGTGGGATGATGTCAATTTTTTTTTCCATAAGGCTGGGAAATGTGATTCTTGAATATACCTGTTTATGATAATGGATACTGGAAAGGAAACTGAGCTGGCTGCTATTTGTAAGAAATCGCCAGGAATTCCATCTGGAGTAAGTGTACTCAGTTTAATTTGTTTGAGATATGTCCTGATTGTTATGATAGATATTGGTTTAAAGGAGAAAGAGTGAGCATTAATATAACTGGGAGATGAGAATGAGTCGGATGTGGTCAGATTATTAGAGGAGGTTGATGTGTTTTGAGTTTCATTGTAAAGTAGTTTACTGATGCTAGAGATAAAGTAATTATTGAAAGCTTTAACTGTTTCTTCCAGGGATTAGTGAGGTTTGGGGTTTGGCTGTCCATTTAACCCAGGGTGTAGTATTTTAAACATTGTGGCCCAGAACTGCCTACAATTTTTGAAGCATCTATTTTGCAAATTGGAGTAATAATGTTTCTTGTCAAGTTTGATCTGGCATCTGGCTTTATTTAATAAGTAAGGCGTATTGTTAAATATTGCTATTGTTATTGTTCCACACAGGAAATAATTTGAAAGAACTAAAACTGAAGGTAGTTAAGACAAAGGAACCTGGTGAATCTCAATGCTGAATTCTAAAGAAATATGAGCAGAACTTAAGAAACCTCTTACAAACCTACTAATAAATTACTCGAAAAAGAGACCTGTGACCCTGGAACAGAGATTGGCAGGTGACATTCTACTTCTCAAGCGAAGGACAAAGATGGGTTAGCTGCTGACCAGTTTCTTGACATATAGAAAAGTAACTGAACACATTCTGAAGAAAAAAACTACTCTACACAGAAGTGGACAGTGGAAAAACAGCACCCAAGGCAACATGGATAGACAACATGAGTTTTATATCAGACGCATTTAGTAAAGTTTCAAACCACAACAAAGGCAACAAGAAGGGCTCTTTATGAAGCTGAATTCACCATATCACTGAGGTACTTGGAATAGAATGTTGTAATAAAACAGAATGCACTTTTGTTTATATTGTATCCTACATTTTAAATTTTATCTGTTGCTGAAAAAAATAAAATAGAGTGTTTTGGGCCCAGTTACATGTCACAGAAGGATAAAAACATTTGTATCAAAGTAAACCACACTGCAGTAGTGCAAGAAAATTTAATAAATCCAATAAAACGCACTGATTCAATACATAAAATAAAAGATTAGCGCTTTCATACATAACAGAGTACTTCTTCAGATAAGTACTCTGTTATGTACGAAAGCGCTAATCTTTTATTTTATTTTATGTATTGAATCAGTGCGTTTTATTGGATTTATTAAATTTTCTTGCACTACTGCAGTTTGGTTTACTTTGATACAAAATATTCTTTCCTGCAACCGGACTTTTCTCCTTTACCTTGTTTTACTTTGTCAAAAGGATAAAAACATGACTATAACTCAGATAACCTGAGCTTGACAAGTGGTTCGGGTTCTGGAGGTGCCAGGCAAAGGAGGATAGTGGTGAATGACTGTTGAGAGCTTGCCCATCCTAGGTGGAGGATGGCAGCTAGTCCCACTGCTGTACTGACACCCAGCAGAAGCTGGTGTATAACAGCTCATGTAACAAGCTAGCACTTACCGGAAGATATTGGGACAGAGCTCATGGCACAAGCTACCACTTACCGGAACATATTGGGACAGGCACTCCAAGCAGTGTTAACTGTACCCTGGGGCTGGGCGTGATAGTGTGGATGTATGGAGCTCAGTATTATGCATTGTCCTGCTAGCTGCTATGAAGACTGGGAGTTAGGACACTCAGAAAAGAAAACCCTAATGGCTACTTAGAAGATGGTCTCCCATCGCCAGGGTTTTGCCCCACTAAGGAATAAATGGGCCAATAGGTTCTTGCCTTATGTGGAGAGTGAATGGGCCAATCAGACATGGGAGGGGGTTGGTAGCTATCAGGCAATCCAAGGGAACAAAAAGTTATTAAAAAAATTCAAATAGAGCTGGAAGAACCAGGCAAGGGAGAGTAGAACTAATTAACTAATGATGGCTTGCCCATCTTGGGAGAACAGAGAAGCAGTTTCCAGTCAGCCAATTACCACAATATAAGCGGAGGCTTGCACTGCATCAAGATGGTCAGCACTGGGTATTTAGGCTTAGAGATCCCAAGTCCAGTGTAGTAGCCTTTAATAGAGAAGCACACACATGGACTGGGAGAGTGTGGGAGGCCCCACAGTGACACAGCTACATATGTTTATAACCAAAGTTGGGGGTTACTGTCTCATTAGAAATGCCCTCGTTGCATGGATTTCAGCAAGGACATAAAACACCTTTATAGCTGCATGAATGATGATGCCCTCAAGTCAGATCTTACCCCATGCTAAGGATTTCTAGTATGGAGGAAGGGTTCAAGACCAACAGGGGGAGGGTTGATGATCAATAAGCATGAAGGTAAAAAGAACCTTGGATTGGGTCATAAGGTGGTAGTCTAGCTAAAAAAGTGAATGCACAACAAAACAAAGATCGTAATACAAATTCACAGTGAAAAAAACTGGAGGTCTGAATAAAACGGAGTTAATAACCCTCTGTAAAGAAAGTTGAGAAGTCCCTATCTTGACCTATGTGTTCAGGATTTACCTTCACATTCTCAAAGTTATTTTATCTTGCTCAAGATTTATTGGTCAAGTATTCTGTCTGTTTCTTCATAGTTTCTGCTCACTACACCTTATAGCAGATGCATGCTTCCTCAAAGTCACATTGCTATTTTTCTCGAAGTCTGTAGATGTCGAGGAAGTATGATTTTTTCACTGAGAAGGTTCTGTATGTTCAGGGCAACCTACTACAGATGAGAGCAAATGTAAAAACTATCAAACCATTCAAAATGAGATGAAAAAGACATTAGGCTATTATGGGAGATGAGCAAGAAGAAGCAAAACACAAGATGGTGTGCAATGGCATTTATCCATGGAGCTGGATAATGACTGTACATAGTAAGCCCAAATAGTCTTTATCCAATATCACATGCTGTTTTGAATGTTATTAGACAAAGAACTGAAACAAAGGGCACTTTTTTATAAGGTTCAATAAAGTTAGCTAGGCTTCCCTTGAGAAAACGAACACGTGATCACTTTCCACAAGCAGGGCTATCACTTGAGCAAATGGATCTAATAAAAGGTCACAGTCATCCTGAGTAACTGATTTTATGTGCTAATTCTGAAGACAAGGATACCTGAGTTGGGTTGCTCTTTTGATAAGGGTTTGTAAAGAGATTCCTGCGTTTGAGGCAGGCTCACAAAAAAAATAATATGGCATGTCTATCAAATGCTGGGCAGGATGGCAATAAGCAATGCACATTTGAAGGGGTTGTTCAGATGCTACATTTGATTATTCAGTATAGTCCTGAAGAGGTTTACAGTAGTATTATGGGGTGCTGAAGATGGTTAGCAAAAGAGAAGTACAAAACCAGGGCCACAGATTAGCCAATGTATCAGTTTCAAGAAATGGTTTACAGCACAGGCTCTCTCAGTTTGCAGTTGCCACGAGTGCGTACTCTTTTTCTTCAGTACTAAGATTCAAAGCCCCTCCCCCCAACACACACACACATTCACACAGGCACCTGTAGTCAGATTTGTCTTTAACCTTGGCCTTCAGAAAGCTCTTTTTTGTCTCAAGAATTCTTGAAATATTTGCTGACTTTAACCAACAGACCTATAAAAACAAACCTCTTGCAAAATATGCAAATAAATTTTCAAAGTCCAAGTGTAAGGTAAACTGCAAACGTCAGCCAAGAAGCCTGGATTCCTCTCAGAGTGACTCCCACAACATTCACTGTAGTTTCCATCAGTCCTGCTTGTTTTTTCTTTGTGTGTTTATTTTGAATGATTTAAGACACACAGACACACAAACCCAGACATATATATATACACACACACACACACACACACACACACACACACACACACACATTTCTTTTTTTGTAAGCATCTCATTTAAAAATGTAATTACACTCAACCATGGGATGAAAACTGTGGGTCATAAGGTCAACAATGTAAGACAATTGTATCAAATATCGCAGTGGCATGCTGGTGGAAAGAGAATGTGGTCAGCAAAATGTTGGAGAAGAGGTGTAAATTATACTAAGGAAACAGAAAACGGCACAGGCAGAGAGATGTATGTCCTAGGAAAAACAGAAATTATTAACAATGCATGTGTAGGTTTTTGATAAAATACAATAAACATGGGTTCTCTAAAATTTAACAGTTAATGAATAATCACTGCTGAACAAAGGTTTATCAGTAGTCCTCGCATTAAAAACTGATTCATAAAGAACAGCTAAATGATACACGCACATTTATCAGAAAACTACACTTAAATTTTATTTTTAGTCTTTAGACTTTTGTTTTATGGATGTGGTGAGAGAGGACATGCAGGTGGTTGGTGTGACAGAGCAAGATGCAGAGGACAGGAAGAAATGGGAACAGATGATCCGCTGTGGCGAACCCTAACGGGAACAGCCGAAAGAAGATGATGATAGACTTTTGTTTTAGTAATCATCTGGTAAACCTTATGTCATAATTATGTTTTATGATTAGCCCAACAACTTTGTTTTTAAGATGTGTGCCTAAAGGAATTTTATAACATGAAATTCAGAGATGAAGCTATCATTTGAAAACGTTCATTGAGATGGAGCAGTTACAAAGCGATTGTTCAAGTCCACCCATTTATGTACCTGAAGGGCAGATAAGGGTGAGGCTAGGAGCAGTTCTGAATATCAGAAATTAAAGTGTTCATCATTCCCACCTGTTCAATAGCCTTTAGGCTATATGGATTGTATCCTGCACAGTAAACAACAACCACACAGCTTCAGAAACTTTGGCTCCCTCCCACATCTTCACTCTAACTGGTGTATAACCAGCTTCAAGAAGGAAATCTCTCTTCAGTACGTTCTTGCCCAGTCAGAGGGAGAGAGTGAGAGAGAGAGAGAGAGAAGAGCCTAACAGTCCTGAACTTGTAAAACATAACAGGAACAATAAAGCATAAAGAAAACCACGCATTATATCACAACTACAACTATATACAAGAGTATGGGAATGGAGGATGGATGAGGCTACTGCAGCAGTGAGGAATTTAAACATCTACTGTTATGGGTAAGTGTGACTTATACAACTGTAAGATGTTCATCATTGCCACTACTGCAGTAACCTTTAAGCTAAATGGGTAGATTACCATAGCCAGATGTTATCGGTAAGTGCAACTTGCTCGACTGTACTATGTTCATCATTCTGACTGCCTTTAGGCTAAATGAGTAGCATACCAAAGCCAGATGTTATCGGTAGGTGCAACTTGCTCCACTGTACTATGTTCATCATTCTGACTGCCTTTAGGTTTAATGGGTAGAATACCGAAGCCTATCCAACCTGGGAAGAAGAAGAAGTATATGAATCTAGGAGCCCATGGAGAATGGTCCTAGCAAAGCCTGCCCTGGACCTGGAAAAGGAATCCAGTTTGTAATTCTTTGTAATTAGATGTACAGAGGACCATGTAGCTGCACTTAGAAGGCCTCTAGACTCTATCCCTTTCTGATATGCTATTGAGGAAGACAGTGCTCTAGCTGAATGTGCCTTGATACTGCCTGGCATGAATTTACCATGGTCAGTATAACAAAAGGAAAAAGCAGAAGACAGCCACTGGGAAATTGTCTGGTTAGACACAGGATGTCCCTTCTTTGTCCCATGATAGGAAATAAAGAGTTGATCATTTTTCATAAAAGACTTAGCTTTGTCAAGATAGTACCAGAGATGTTTACCCACACACAGAGGTATTTAGAATACTTTCTCCCTCTTTTTATGATGGCTAGATTAAAAGTAAACTCTGAAACCACTTTGGGCATAAATGAAGGATTTGATCTTAATGAGATCCTATGCCTCTGAACTATGAGATAGAGTTCACCCACCATGAGAACTTGTATCTTAGATAATCTTCTTGCAAATGTCATAGCAATAAGAAATACATTTTACAAGTCATGCATCTGAAATCAGCCTGAAAGAGACATAGGACTTCTCCAGCACATAGAGTTAAGATCCCAAGTAGGAGCAACCTGTTTAGGGGAAGGTCTGAGGTATAAAACTCCTTTCAGAAACTGTTTTACCACAAACAGAGAGGAAAGAGTAAGATCCATGGGTAGACATGCTGTAATGGCCACAAGATAAACATTTATAGAGGAATAAGCAAGGCCAGAAGAGAGTGACTCACATAAATATTTCAGCAACAGTGGTACAAAATCCCTGATGCGACCCTGGTTATATACAAGGCACTAACTAAAAAAATGTCTTCCTTTTTGCCAATATATGATTTTCTAGTAGCGGGTTTTCTTGCCTTCTTTAGTACCTGCTGCACATCCTCAAAATAAATGCCTAAAAGGTATCAGAATTAAATCATCCAGTCAACTAGTTGAAAATTTTTGAGACTGGGGTATATCAAACTCCTCTTATCTTGCGTGAGTAGGTCTAGTCTGTGTGGAAACTTGTGGTAATTGCCCTTGGCCAATTCCATAAAAGGGAGAACCAATGTCGCATGAGCGAAAAGGGAATCACCGTAATTATTGTTGGAGTTTTCAGAATTACCCTGGACATCAGTGAAAAGGGTGGAAACACATTAAGGAACACTCCTGAACATGGGAATGGAAAGGCATCTGCTTTATAGGCTTGTTTGCAAGGAATCCTAATGCAGAATTTGCTTAATTGTCTGTTTTGAAAGTAGGCAAACAGATCTATGTAAGGTTTCTCACAACTGATCAGTTCCGGGAAGATCTCCTAATTCAATTTCCATTCATGAGGGTCTGTCCTGGTCCAGCTCAGCTTGTCTGCCACTAAATTTTGCTCTGATGGAATATAAGATGCTTGAATGGTGAGGTATGGTGTAAAGCTATCTTCCAACCTATCATGGCTAGCTTGCACACAGGGTAAGATTTCGTACCCCCTTACTTGTTTATGTACCATATCATTGTGGAGTTGTCTGTTATCATCTGTATAGGTCCCAAGGACCACAGATGATGAAATGATTTTGAGGCATAGATCGCAGACAGTTTTGCTTTGACATTCAAGTGCTTTTGTCTGCCTGAAAACTTCCACAGGCCTTGCACATTTACCCGCTTGGAAACTTCCCCCAAGCAAAATCTGAGGAGTATGTGTTGAGAGATTGGCTTGGGGTATGAGAAGAGAGGAAGAGATCTGGGTTTAGCCTATTTGATGTCTCTATCAATGCAGTTCCATTTTTACTAAGTCCAAACGGGAATTTGATATTCCTGAGAATGCAAATGTTGGATCTATGTGTTTTTTAGGAACCATTGAATCTTTGTCATGTGGGCTTTGTCCTTTGTCTGTCAGTTGGCTTAGAGGATTAAAGAGCTGTTAACAAGTTGTTTCCTGAGGTCTAGCGGTGCAAGGTTTGATTCCCTCAGCTTTCTTTGCCTAACTGTATGACTCTAAGCAATTCACTTAATGAGGCACCACTCCTGAGCTGAATCTGAAAAAGGTCCATGGAGATTATTGCTCTACCCCAGAAAAACAAATACAAATAAATAAATAAATAAATAAAATGTGTAACCGGACTAAAGGAATCATGAGAATTATAGAAGCCATGAACCTTAGTATCCTGAGAAATTGTGTTGCAGAACTCTGAGACTGATTGGAGGAGTTCAGGAAAGTTTCCAAATAAAAATCCACCTTCTCCTGTGTCAGAAAGGCTTTTTGCTGAGAGGTGTCTCATAGGCAGTCCTGAAACACAATCTTGTGTGATGGAGTCAAGAAGGCTTTATGTGCCTTTATTTGGATCCCCAGATTGTTCAGCAGAGACATAACCCAAGCTACAGACTCTTGGCATCTAAAAACACAAAGTGCAAGAGCACACAACCCCCCCCCCCAACACTAGTATAAAATCAAACCAAAAAACAACAACAAAAAAACACTCAGACTCCAGCAATATAATCCAAACTTTACTTTACAGCTTTCATCCAGATTATAAACAAGGACTTCATCAGAATGTCTTCTGAAGAATTCCTTGTTTATACTCTGAATGAGAGACTCTTGATATCTGGGAGAAGACTCTGCAAAGATAATTAAGTCACTGAAATAAGCAAAAATGAAAATGCCATTCAGTATACAATGGTAAATGACTGGTACTAAACATTTTGTAAACACTATTGGAGCTCTAGATAACCCAAAGGATAATGCAGAAAACTGATACTGTAACCCAAAGATAGAGAATCTGAAATATGTCCTGAAGCCTACAGCTATGGGAATATGATGATAAGCGTTCTTTAGGTCTAAAGTTACCATGAGTCTCAGCAGAGGAAAGAGAGGTAACAGACTCTGAAGGGTTAACATTTTGAATTTTGGTACTTTCAGAAACCAATTTAGAAAGGAAAGACCTACTCCAAAAAGGTTCTTTCTTTGGCACCAGAAACATTCTGGAATAGTCCTTTTAAATTAAAGGCAATGGTTCTATGACGCCTAGGATGTGTAAATATTATGTACCTGAGGAAACAATTTTGTTTGGTTTGGATGCCTGAGAGGTATTCCCGTAAAAGGAATTTTTGTTGTAATCAGTGCCATCTGTAACCCTCCTGAATTACTCAGCACCCAAGAGTCTGAAACAATCTGTATCTAAAGGAGAATGTTAACAGCCAGTTTTTGGGATAGATACAAACCAAAGTGGAGGGCCGGGGGGGGGGTGGGGGAAGAATGCTGGCACAGTCATTCTGAACTATTAGACTGACCCCTATTTTCTGAAAGGAACTTTGTTTTTTATTTTTATTCTTCTCCAGCCATCTCTTTTTTGTTCCCTGTTTGTCGGAATGTGACATGGATCATTTGCTTGTCTTTTTAAAACTAGATGGAGGCTTGAAAGATTTATACTGGGGAACCTGAAAAAAATCTTAGACACTCCTTGCATTAATTTCCCTCCTTCATCAAATTGCTTGAGGACCTGGGTGGCAGACATGCCAAGCAATACCTCTTTGTCTAAAACAGAATCAAAGATTTCAATCTTTACTTCATCAGCAAACTTTTGGTTACATACCTTAAAACTGTGGCAATGGCCCTAGACACAGTACTTATCCAATCATACGCGCACAATCTTCAGAGCATATTTAGATACCTGAGAAAGGGTAGACACAATAAGGTTAAGAAAAGTACTACCTTCTGCAGAAAGGGTGGCAGAAAATTCTCATAGACTATCCATATAACTAAGCATAAATTTCCAAATGCATGGTTGATAATTAAGAATTCTGAAAGTTAAAGTTGAAGAAGAAAGCATTTTCTTACCCAAATGATCCAATACTTTGCATTCTTTGTCTCTAGGTGAATGGCTGGTGTGAAGGAGCAATCCACTGGCAGTAGCCAAAGCTAGACACTGCTACTTAATCAGACCTAAGGTAAGAGAAAAGAAATGTGTTAGTTTGAGGCACTTTACATAGTTTTTTCCTGCTTCTTACTGTCTGATGGTTGGGTATCAGGGTTATTACAGGCTGCATTTAACATATCCTCCAAATACTGGTAGAATGAGAGGAATGGGTGAAGAATGAGACATATATAGCTTTGTAACATATCATATCGTATTTATCATATCATATCACATCATAACGCCTCCTTAATTAAGGGTGAACTTCAGTTTGTTCCCATAAAATATCTCATTTATCCTGGCAATGGTCTGGTTAAAAGAAAATTCATCCACTAAAGGTTGATAGATACAGATATCCTCTGAATCTGAGATTTTCACTTGGAATCTGTAAAAGAAACCCTCTCTCTACCCACATCAGAATCATCAAACCCAATGTCCTCAGGAATTTCTTTATTAATTATGCCCCTATATAAAGGCTTTTAAATACCAGGATTTCCGGTCTGTAACAAATATCTGGCTAAGGTAAGAAAATCATATTTTCTAACAGACACCATTTCTTTAGAAGAATCATATTTAACTTTTTTTTCCATTACAGATAAAACAATGTATGGTGAATGAATTGGAGGTGGGCATCAGCCTGGTCTAAAGGGCTCTTCTCTGGTATACTCCCAGAAGCATCTCTCTGAGCATCTCCTTGACCTAGAAAGGATGGTTCTTCATGCCAGAATCAGACACTGGAACAGCCAAAGGGATCTTTGGTAAGTTTTTTTTTTTTTTCTAGTTACACTGGGAGAAGCACCAACAGTACCATGGTAAGTATCCATGCTGTAGCTGAAAAGGAAATGTTAAAGTGGTGAGCATTGCTTGACCGAGTCAGTCGGAAGGTAAATCATCACAAAATGTTCACAATCAACACACTTAGTCATATTACCCTTCCCAGACCCTTCACTTGTTAATGCAAAAGCAGCACATACAGTTTCCTGTAAGAATAGTGTTTACCCTTTACAAGCAGACTTACAGTAAAAAAATGGCAGGTAAGGTGTCACAAAATGCCCATTCTCCAGCTAAACCTTTTGGTCAAATAATTGAAAGTTTACACAAGCAGCACACATTTTCCACAAAAATAGCCCACAAAAAGTCAATACCACCACATAATAAAAATAGTAGTCCCTGCAGGAAACTTATGATTTTATGAAAAAACTGGGTTTCTTGAATGGGAAATACCACTTTTGTCAAAAAAAGTAAAACATTATTTTCTTAAAAGGGCAATAGTTCTGTGTGGAAGTGTTACCCTGAGTGTGCCTATCTCCCAGAAATGAAGCCTGTAACTGATTGTTGTCTCCTGTGAAACCTCAGAACTGCTTCTCCTCAAGGAGGCAAGAAAGTACGTAACAGTGCTCAAGCAGTTTAATTTCTTTCTCACAAAATGTTATTACGTGTAAACTTAAGACTGCTTTGTGCCAAGGAATAATGATTATAGAATTAAAACAGGCTCCACTCCTTCAACTATGCACCCAAAATTCTGCAGGCCTTAACCACCACTCCTGTGTAATCTGTTGGAAATGTATTTCGTCATATCTGAATGCTTGAAATTCATACAATGAATTTCAAATGCAAAAAAAAAAAAAAAAAAAAAAAAAAAAAAACAATAAATAAGAGTTATAGAGGAGAGGACTTCATTCCATGCACCTATCCCTCTCAAATTCTTTGCTCAAGAATTTTAGATAAAGCCAAAAATAATTGGGGGACAAAGACTCCATATCGGGACAAGTTGTAAATATTATTCAGATCCACTCAGAAAAGTTAATAGAATGACAGGTTTTACATCGACATACATTTTCTGAATAATAAGACATAAGAGTCTCTAATGACTGACTGATTTACCAGAAAATGAAAACATTTACAAAGAACAGGGCAAAATATGAGGCAAAATCATTGGCAGTTGACAGGTATGCTCCCACCTTTGTGCAGCTTCATCTAAAGCACCTTTGTTCCTAGTCTGATAACTTCAGTTATAGGAATGAAAAGATTTCGACCTAGTCAAGGAATGCACAGTGTCCCAAACTCAAATTTCAGCATGCCTGAGTTGAAGGCTTTAACAGTTTAATTTGGTGATTTTGATTTATTTTAATGTAAGATCTAGATAAGAAGGGGGTCAAAGCCTAGGACAGTACTCTAAGCAGAGTCTGCATGTGTGTGTGTGTGTGTGTGTGTGTGTGTGTGTGTGTGTGTGTGTGTGTGTGTGTGTATCTGGGCAGGGAGGAGAATGGCCTGGAAGGTATGAGATACATTTTTAAAGGCAGAAAGGAGGTGAACAGTTAGTTTAACAGCTTTATTTGCTTTACCAAGGCAAAACTATGAAATGTATGAAGTCTGGGAAGGAAGAAAGAGGATGTAATGACTGAGGAAGAGGGAAGTGTACATAATACAGTCATAAATATTCAACAGTTATGAGTCTTGGAATGTCAAATGGTTAGCCCAGCAAGCTGTATCAATGGTTAGGCGTGGGAAGCAATATGCTTGAGATGAGTAGATGTGGATTATGTAGTGTATGAGACAGGATGCAGTGAACAGAGCACCACCTCAAAAGAGAAAAAACAAGCATGAAGCTATGAATACCAGTAGAATCCAAACAGTTAAGCTACTGAGTGCAGCTAGGATAACTATGTACATATGGTCAGCCAAATAGCTTATGCTACAAATGGCGATCAAAAGAGTTAGACAAAGGGTAATAATATCATGGACAACTATCAAAATAATGTAAGCAATAGCTAAAGGAATGGCAAAGGTGTTGTCAAAATTAACAGATATGGATCAATATGGCTTTGTGGAGGAGAGTCAATCATTTGACAACATTAATAGAACAATGATGATCCAGATGGAAGGAGAATGTAAGAAGATATCACTGTTGTTAGTGGGTCTTGTTACAGAGAAAGCATTTGACAGAGTCAATTGTGATTTTATGAGTAGGGCAATGGAAGCATTTACATTCCCTGATATAATAGTAAGGTTAATCACTAGGCTATATGAAGGATCAGTGTCAAGAATTAAAGTGGGAGAGTTCCTCTCTAATAAGTTGTGTTTGAACAGAGGAACCAGGCAGGTTATGTCCTCTTTCCCTTTGTTATTTGCATTACATTTAAAGCCAGTGGCAAAGAAAATCAGGGAATTAGAAATTCAAGGGTAAAATTGGTATGGTAATCAGAAAAAGGTGGCTTTATATTATTTTGTACCTGATAAATCCAGAAAAGGACATTTCAATGTTGTGGAGCATTTTGAGATAGTTTCAAGTCTTTTCAGGATATAAAACTAATGAAAACAAAACAAATGATCCACACTAAAACAAAATATTTAGAAGTATGGATTAAAAAGGCCTCAGTTATGTAGCTAAGGATATGTGGGAAGAGACAAGACAAAAGAGAATATATAAACTGAGAAACTGGAAGTTCTTGTTCATGGATATGTATAATAAAATACAAGCAGTTAAAATATTTTTAGTCCCTTTAGTTTTATATACTGGTCAGGCATATTCTTATTAACCAGAGGACATGTTGTGGACAATAAATAATGAAGACTTGAAGGAATTTATTTGGGAGAGGAAGAGAGCAAGACTTAAGTGGGATAAGTTATCTTTCCAATAGAACAAGGTGGCTTAGGATTACCTGATTCAAATCTATATTTTACAGCTAAACAGTTTAGACTCATCCATAACATGTGCAGAAGGCTATAATTCAAAGTGGAAAGGGGTGATTATGAAGCAGGGAAGAAGTTCAAGACATAAGGAGAGAATGGGATTTTGGATGCAGATCTGTAATGGGAATAATAGCAGTCATGCAGGATATTTTATTCTCAAAGTAGCAGAAAGTATTTTAAGAAATATGCCAATGCAAGAATGGAGAAAGAAGATTTTGCTAATAGTGATGACTGCAGG